>NC_066547.1:14142059-14212070 GCF_024679095.1 Eriocheir sinensis
AGCGAATAGCCTTCGCATTTCCTCCGAGCCACGCTGTGTCAACGTTCAACTTAATTACCAATTTTTTTTACTCCTGTCGTGTCAGACAGTACTGATTGATTATGGTGATTGTTACATTGTAATGCACGATACGCAAGTGAAAATAAGAAAAATATTGCGTAAATTTTTCAATAAAATGAATATTTTGTGGTAATATACAATTATCAGTTCCCTATGACCAGGCAATAGTTAATATACTAAAGAATATGTCATTTATAATGCCAAGCTTAATTCACAAATTTAGCAAATTTAGTAATAAGTTTTTTGCTAACATCGATGTCATTAATTTAAAATATGAACAGAACTAACCTTAGAACCGAGTCCTGAGACACCTCCAGTGACAAGTATCCACTCTGCAGCATCTCCATTTATCACTTTTTTTCCTTTTGCTCTCAGCCTGATTGCTATCTCTGCACGAACTTTAATAAGAAACCTAGTTTTAACTTATTTTGGAAAGTAATTTATGGCGAGGATCCTTATCACACGCTCCTTAAACATTCTGATAAGCAACAACCAGCAATTTTGTCACATCGCAAACTAAAAAGAGATAAGTAATAGACAAGTATAATATCTTGTTTAGAAATCCGTGTTTTCAATCCTCAATTAGCGAATGACTTTCTCTATTCAATACTTCGAAGCAGTGAGTCGATACACCAAAGCTTCGTAACTCAAGAGTGACAGGAATGACAAGGCCTATTAAGACACGAAAAAAGCGAAAAATCTTCAATAAAGTTCATATTTTACGATAAATTTATATTGCTAGTCGTCTATAACCGATTTGTTTCGGCTTTTTTAGCGGCGTACGTGACGACTTATTTCCCAGCAGCGACGGAGGAGAGAGAGAGAGGTATCAATCACATTTCGCTTCCACGCGTCGAGATGTTAACCTGACTTGTGATTCTCGTGATACAAGGGACGTGATTCATAGGAACATAGTGACAATACAGTAACAAGTGACAAGTGACAGGAATATCGGTACATAGCTGGGCCGTAGCGTGTTCCTTAGTGAGCATCGGGAAGAAGGATGACACGGACGGTGGAGACGGCGAGCGGCGAATGGAGGGCGGCGTGATGGGATGAGGTAGGTTTGATCCAGTTCTTATTTTAGCGTTTTCTTGTATTTTTAAGATTTATTCTAGGTGTTTCTAGTGAGATATCGTGTTTTGGGATGACGGTGTGGCTGGTAGGTAAGAACATGATTGTCTACTCTTTTGGGCACTACTGAACTCTTTGAAAGGAGGAGTGTATAGCGTTTCTTTTCTCCTTATTACTTTTATTTTGCCCTTGAGCTGCTTCCTTTGCTGTAAAAAAGTGGTGAGTGCTATGTATTTGCAAGGTTTGGTAGCCATGAAAGCCTAAAAGTAGTGGTGGGGTGTTGGACGAAAGAGCGTGATCTGTTCTTTTCGCTCGACTGTCTTCCTGTGCTTGCAGATTAAATTTCGAGTGTCGGCGAGGCTTCATCGTGAATTTAGTGTTATCGCGTGTGATTGTGAATGTTGTGAAAGTGCTTATTTGTCTGTAATTTAGGGTTCGTTCATTGATTTATTTGCGGTGTCTGGCAAGTTCGTGCTCGTGTGTGGATTGAGCAAGGGTGATCAGATGATGTTATTTTCTCTCGAGTGATTTATCCTATGTATCGCGTGTTGATGGTGTTTTGTTTTGTGAACATGTGTACGGTTGGTGGTGTTGGGGAAGTGACTGAGTGGGTGAATATAGTGTTTTAATTGCTTGCTTGCGGTGCTTGGTAGAAGACGGGATGGTGTGCTGGTGCTGGTTGGCTCTGTACCGCTTTCTTTGGAGGGTTTATTTTAAGGGGTACTCTGAATTATTTATCTTTCTTCATCTTATTTCCTTCTACTGCTATCTTTGTTTTATTCCTCTCCCTTCGCCCTTTTTTTTACGCTTTAATAATCACCGGCGAGAGAGAAAGCTCGGCACTGTTTTCGAAAGACTCAGGTATTCACTTTTACTCTCTTCGTCAGTGAAGACTTTGGGTATTTCTTTGTATTACTTTGTTTTCCTTTTTTACTTAAATTGCGAGGTATTCCTCACTCCTTTGCCATTCTGTGTTTATTTGTTTCCGTTTGATCTTGCTTGCTTTTATTTTTATGCTGGTATTGTATTCGAGTTTCAATTTATACTTTTTTGTTGTTCCGTTCAACTGCCTCTCCTGATCTCTCCATCCTTTTCAAACTTTCTCTATTGCGCTTTTTTATTTCTGTCGTTCTTCGTTTCAGTATTTCTTTGCACCTCCCTTTCTTTTTACTCTGCTGGAGGGGGGGGGGCACAAATTCCCCCGGGGAGGACTCCCCTTCTGGCTGCCGACCTGAGAGGTGTCGAAATACAAAGTTTCTAGCGTCATATTCTCCATTATGGAGAAATAGTTTTTAAAACATCTATTTCCGAAGCATCGATGCACGTCACTCATCAAAATACTGCCGGTGAAGCGTAAAGTTCGGTTTACAGCGCTCCTCGCCTTAAATTTACAGCGCCTTCATGGGGAGCATTCTTCCGCCATCTTTTCCCTTCCTTCGTTTCACGATTCACAATTGGTATTTTCAACATTTTTCATCCTCAAGAGCTACTTCATCCATATCTAATAAACGAATTAATAAATTAGTTAATCAACACGAGTATGTATGTGCATAATGTATATATGTATGTATGTATTTATTTACTAAGTATGTATGTATGTATATGTATGTAAAGGAAAATACAGGATGACTGCAAATGTTGAACATATGCTTGGGCGGAATGGGCACCAGTACCTGCCAGGCCCCGAAGCTCACCTGCCGGGCCGGGGGCGGGTCTCTTGACATGCTACTATGTTTGTTGTGTAATTATTGGCTTCATGTGAATAGTTAGTGATTACCGAGAAATGTCTTTTTACCTTTATGTGTGTGTGTGTGTGTGTGTGTGTGTGTGTGTGTGTGTGTGTGTGTGTGTGTACGCGCGCGCGCCAAGATTGGTGTTCGGCAGTTTCGTCATCGACAACCGTTCGTTCCCTCAAGGTAAAGGGAGGCAAGCCAGGCATTCCCACGTGGGGGGACGCTGGACCAGAATTTGTGTGGACTGCACAAGCCACCGTCTAGGAAGTATCTCTGGCTGTCCGTTTCTCTGACATGGGAAACTCCATGCTGCATTGTTCGTGGGAGTCTCCCAAAAGATGAAGTTACAAATAATATCCTTTTTGGCTTAGTTTCTTTTTATTAAATGCTAAGCTATTTTAAGTTTAGTACTATGTATAATTTCATCAGGCATATACTGTACATATATAAATCGTAAGACTGTAGCCTCAATGCATAGCACAACGGAAGCTGCCAAGCTGTAAAGGGAAGGACTTCAATGAGTTTAGTTGCACTGGGCACCATGGTCTATACCCAAGACTTTGGTGAACAAATACTTAAAGAGGAATGGGAACCCTGGATTATAAGTGAATGCACACGCCCTATAGTCATAATTATTTTTATATGAGTGAATTGTCCCAACACTCCAGGGAAAATTAATGCAGAGGGCACTAAAACAGTACTGAAAATGCATTCCCGGATCAGAACCTACTTTGACGTGCAACGGACTACATTACATTAGGATACCTTTAAATTCTCACATTCACTCTCTTTCTCTCTATCTTTCTATCTCTCTCTCTCGTCTAGGTAGTGACGTCACTTAGAATAAGCAGAGAGTGGTGGGGTAGGGGGAATTAAGACTACCTGGTGTTTCTTCTACCAAGCGTTCCCTAACACTCGCACACCCGGACGCGCATGTCTTTTTTTTGTCTTGTTCGATTATTAATATTTCTGTTAAACTTGTATTTTTCGCATAATTTGCAATTAATTCTAGATAAGTTCATCCTTTGGAATCAATCAAATTTGCTTGCCCTTTTAGGCTTAATTCATACAACATCTGAATATGAAGAGCTTAGGATCGGATTAAAGTGTTTATCTTTAGGAATTATATATTCACATTTATTATATTCTCATCCGCTACTATTCTCTCGCCATAAGGCATGCAATACGCAAGAAGCGTGTACCAGTGAAATACAAGTTGTTGGCGTAATACTCTACTTCATGGACAAATATTTCTTTAATGACATCGATTTGCGTGTAATGAATGTCGTTCAGCAAAATATTACCCATGAAAGGTGCTGTAAACTGGCTTATGGGACTCACGCTCGTGTGTGTTTCTACTGCTACGACAGGATCACAGGGAACAATTGTTACTTTGCTTTCTTTCTTTTATTCACAGATGCCAAATAAACGTTCTTTTTTCCTTCTCAAATTCCACGATAAAGAATACTATTACTGCCATGTAGCTACTCAGTGGTGGTGCTACAAGGTTTTCTTCGTAAATGTTCGCTTAATCACACGTAAAATTAGATCACTCATACTTGTGAGGTAAAATATGCTTATAATGTTTTCTTTACCCTTTAAAATATAATAACACCTACATGAAAACAATACCTTCTCGCTTCCGTGTATGATAACAGTATCATTGCCTGCTTGGCTTGATAGTAATACATGTGTGTGTCTCCAGCCAAACTGCTGCTTCCTTTTTAAAACTCCCTATCTGCTTATGTTCGTGTCAACGTCTAAAGGCTGATTCACACTATACGTAAAGTGACCGGCACGGAACGTACCGTTCCGGACCGACAAAATATTCTTCAATGGGAAACATATTGTTGTGTTCACACTGCAACGGATCTGCACGTCTCCGCCGCGGACCTTCACCACCACTTGCCGGTCGGGATTGTCGGCGAGAATATTTTGCGGGTCCGCGACGGTACGGCCCGGCCCGGAGCCTGTCAGTGTTGGATTGTGTGAACACACTTCCGTCACCGACCGGCACCAGCACAGCAGACAGGCGTGGCGTCAGGGAGCGTAGCACCGCATTCATTTTCTCTCTCTCTCTCTCTCTCTCTCTCTCTCTCTCTCTCTCTCTCTCTCTCTCTCTCTCTCTCTCTCTCTCTCTCTCTCTCTCTCTCTTACACAAAAGGTAACTAAGATTTAAAAAGTAAAACACTGAATGACAATATTAAAATATAGTAGCAATAATAGTTTTCATGAAAATATATATTGTCAATATATCCAACTTCGCTTGTAATTGATATTCATGCATTCATTTAGAATGTGTAGCTATTTAGATGTGCGCTACTGAGGATAAACAGAGGTGAGGTGTGGTCAAGGCCCAAAGTAGTGGTCCTTGCACTTGACGTGACCTGACTTGTATACTTGACCTGTGACCTGATCTGGCTCCCACCACAAGCATTCCTCTGACTACATCCACTTTCTCCAGGCCATGTACAGCCGAGTTGACATCTCGCTCTGGTACGGTGCAGTGCGAACTCAGCGATGGATGGAGAGAAATTAATCTCACTGGTGGAAAAACATGTCTGCCTCTTTGACATGTCCCATAAAGACTATAGCAACAACTGAAAGAGCATGGTTAGCACAGCTGAGATGTGTCCGGACTGAAGGACAGGATCGTACTGCTACGAAACGGTGTGAGCACGCTGTTGCCGGTCCGTGACGGTCCCGTGGAGGTCCGGGCCGTTTTCGTGCTGGTGTTGTGTGAATACACATGCTGTTGCCTGTTCGTTACGGTCCGGTTCAGGTCCGGTCACGCCCCGTAAACGTGCTGTTGTAGTGTTGCGGCCTCTGTCGCCTCAGCGTGTGCGTGTTTCGACGTGATGTTAGAGAGGTGCGGCAGTGAGGCGAGGTGCATCGGGGCGGACGAAGGTAATGAGGGAGGGAGAGAAAGGAGGAAAGTAATGGCGCTAATGAGTTTTGTCTCGAGGTGGAAATCTGTCTAGAAGGAGGAGAGAAGGTAAAAACAAGAACGAAAGGAAGACAGATGTAGATCATGTGGCAAATAGGTATTAAGTAGATGAATGTGGCAAGTACGTATCTGATCGCTGGAGGAAGAACTAGGATAATGACGAAAGTAATTTATATAAAAAAAAACATTGGACAACTCTCAAGAACAGTTTTACTATTTAAGCTTTTTTGGCTAAAATCTCTATTAGACGCATTTTTGTCCTTCTTTCAATTCTAATAAGAGCGAGCTGCCACAGGGAGAAAACATGGGGTGTCGCCGTGTCAGCCACAGCCGACTCTCAACACGGTCAGCTTCCCGGCGCGTTGCACACCCGCTGACGCTGATGGATGAGTCACTTTTCCCGGCTCAGGACCCAAAGCCCCGCCCGCCGCGCCGCAGCCTCGCGGGGGTGGCGGCGGATCTTGGTGGACTGATGGTGAAAGGCTGCCACTCTACTTTAGAATCCGTTCTGGTACTTTACTTTGTATTTATTGGGTGCGTCTTATCGAAATTTTGTGTATTTTTCCTCTTCCACTTTCCTTCAGTTTCTCTTGGGGCTTAGTCTACTCCTTCCATCTCCCATCTTGTACATGATGAAACTTTGTCCTCTCTGTTTGCCTAACAATGGTGCTTCCTAACGGTTCTCTATCCATCTTCCTACCACTCCCGCCATTAGGGTGGTGGCAGGGTCTTCGGGAGCTGATGGCCCATGGCTTTGGGCTTCCTTAAACCATCCGGTAAATGGTTATTTCAACACTATTTCGTTGATGGGTCTCCAGACTCCAGCTGCCGTCTAGTCCATTCTTTGTTCCGGTGATTTAGTTGGATTAACAGTAAATTTTGTTGATAGGTCTTTTTCTACTAGCTGCCGCCTTGGCCAAACTCTATTCCCGTAAAAGTCATTTCAACGTTTTCTTTTGTTGATACGTCTCTCAACAGTTGACACTTTGCCTTCCTGTCCTCCTCTCTATGGCTTCCTCCCACACACACTTTCGTATGCTTCCTAAGGTCTTCCTCACAATACTGGCTACCGTGCCAAGCCTTCCTGTCTCCTTAGCAACACCACGCCCTTGTTATCTTCCATATTACCATAATACTACTGCTTATTAGATAATTACCCACGCCAACTTTTCCCCGTCGCCTCCTCAGCATACTGCATACCTGTTTGTGTGTTACTTGCTGGCGTGTTACCTGCTGGCGTGTTACCTGCTGGCGTGTTACCTACTGTCGTGTTACCTGCTGGCGTGTTACCTCTATGCTTCTGACACCCGCCCACCGAGACGCGCAGTGATCATGCTGCTGCCTCTCTTCGGCACCTCTCCTCTCTTTATTTCTGTTATATCCTTGCCTCGGCTTCTTCACTTGTTGAAAATTTTACTCGACCATTTTCTCCTTTTTTGCCGAAATAAAAACCTTTTATTTTTATTTCTTTCATTTCCTCTTTTTCTTTTTAACTTTTTCCACGTCACGTTTTCCATATTTTCTCGGCTATCGTTTCCAGAAAATGTCATGATTTTTTTCTTATTCACGATTCTGTAGTTCCTGTACGAGATTATTTATTGAGGCGCCCCTGAAAATATTTCCATCTTTATCACGTTTTGATCTTTTTCGTACTGCTCTTTTCATGCATGCGCTGTTTTTTCTTTTTCTTTTGGGTTGTGCTTAAATATTTCTTGTTTTTTGTGTGGACTGCGCAAAGGGGCCGAGCGCGTGTTTGCTGTGTTGGATTTTTTATTTTTAGCTTTTAATCTGCTCTTCCTCTCTGCCTCTTCTCTAGATATAAACTTCCTGGATTCGCTTCCCGGGTGCCTCTCTTTTATCTTCTTCATATATACTCCAATTAATTTTTCTCTCTAATTCTCTGTTTACTCACTTACCGTCTCTCTTTTATCCTTTTATATTATTTTTTTCTTTTTGATTCCTTTCCAGTTTTATTTTGATTCGCTCACAGATTTTTGCCTTCTAGCTTTTACTACTCTCACATCCCCTCCATTCGTCCCTCCATCCTTTCCTTTCATTCTTTTCTTTCATTCGAGTCTCTCTGCCCTCCATCTCTCCGCGCTCCTCCCCTCCTCCTCCTCCTCGCTGGCCCGCCATAAACAAGGAGGACAGCCGCCCGCCAGTCACTTCCGGACAGAACCGAGGAGCGAGGCGGAGCTCAACAGGACCCAAGAAAAATTATGTCTGGCCGATGTCTCGTGCTGCAAAGGGACGCTGGCGGCGGCGGGTCGGGTAGATAACATAGAGGGTGTTACCTGCTGGCGTGTTACCTGCTGGCGTGTTACCTGGTGTGTTACCTGCTGGCGTATTACCTGCTGTGTTACGTGCTAGCGTGTTACCTGCTGGAGTGTTACCTTTTGTGTTACTTGCTGGCTTGTTACTTGCTATGGTGTTGCTTCTTGGCAAATTCTCTCCTGACATGATGCTTTGTGGCAAGTTACCTGCTGTGGTGTTATGTACCTAGTGGCTAGTTATCTGCTGTCGTATTACCTGCCGTCATGTTGCCTGCTAGCAATATACCTGCTGATGTGCTACCTGATGGCGACTCCCGTTACCGTAATCTTTTGATGTTCTCTGTTAATCTCCTCTGTTACTGCTACTCACCGCCTAGCGTCACTTTTACGTGTCATTTGTTAGTGTTATCTGTTTGAGACCATTTAGATTCACTAGTTAGTGCCAGCTCTTAGTTTCATGTGTTAGTGTCACCTGCTAGTGTCACCTGTTGTTGCCTCTTGGTTTCGTAAACTGTATACCTTGGGATTGTATCGTGTGTCATGTTACACGTTCCTTGAGTAATGGCGTGGCATCGTAGACTCCTCACTAAATTGAGTGCAACAAGTTTAGGGCAAGGTGTTACTTTACCTGTGAAATATGAAAAAAAGGGTGACGGATATGTTGTGTATGAGCAAGTTTTCCTCATACATGTCGCATAAATCTAACCCACAATGCATACATCTCCATCCCTTCAGGTCTTCATTTTCTTTCCCCTTTCCCTTTTCCTTCCTCCTCCTCCTTCGCATTCGCTTCCTCCTCTTCCATCACCATTACTACTAACACTTATCGGTATCCATCTCTTATGTTTTCTCCTCCGCCTCCTCCATCACTCCCAGCACCCATTACTATCCTTCTTTACTACCTATTTCTCTACCACCACCATCACCACCATCACCACCACCCATCACTAACACCACAGCGATTTCTTCTATCCCACCCGTTGTTAATGAGTTAGTAAATTAATCTGCCTGAAATATACCTACTAACACAGCACACCTGAACTGATCCCTCCCCACAAGCCGCCTAAACAAACAAATGAGTCGTGCCTTGTGGCAGTGGTTACAGAATGAGCATTATATTATGATGCTACATTTTGCCTAAAGTGGGAATGCATCAGAGAAGAAGCCCCGCCTGCTACCCTTCCACCTGACTATTTGCAGCCAGATTTTGCCCAACTCACATCGTATCAACTGCCCACCAATTACCAGCACCGGAGCAACTGTGCCCTTCCTCTGTCACCTTGGGTAGGATCTTCGTTCGTGACGCGTTCTCACTTTTGGGTGAATAGACTATTAGTAGCAGCAATAGTAGTGACGTAGGTGGTAGAAATTACTGTCGTGGATGGCTAGTGTAGATGCTTTAGTTTTTATGCTGAGGTTTAACAAATGCGTCGTGTCTTGTGGCTGCGCTATTTAGTGGTGGCGTTAGTGGTAGTGGTGGTGTGGAGGGCTGGTGTATTGTTGTTGTGGAGGTGGTAATCAATGTGGTGGTGTGGCTGGTAGTGGTGGTGTGGAGGAAGGGTTTAATTAATGCTGTTGTGGAGGTGCTAATCAGGTAGTGGCGGGGTGGACGAATGGTGTCATGTTGTTGTGGAGGTGATAAAGTGGAGGCGTGGATGGTATTGGTGGCGTGGACGAATGGTTTAGCGGCGTGGACGAATTGTTTAATGCTGTTGTGGAGGTGAAAAACAGATGGTGGTGATGTGGCTGGTAGTGGCGGGGTGGACGAATGGTTTAATGCTGCTGTGGAGGCGGTAATCAAAGTGGTGGTAATGAATAGATGGTGACAGTGATGGGTGTCGCGTGAGGGCCGGCGTGACGGGGGGCGGGGCGGCGCGGAAGTTGATCTGCATACTAATGAGATGAAACCGTGATGAGGGAGTGGAAGAAAAATAAAGAGAATATTAGAAATGGCTCTGGCTGCCGCTGTTTTTGTTCGGTGGACGTGTGCGCGGGCATTCACACACACACACACACACACACACACACACACACACACACACACACACATTCCGAAATTAGTCTCATCCGACCACTCGTTTTATCTACTTTTGCAGGAACAGTGATTAGCGGGCTTTTTTTTTGTTTTCCTTGTTTATTGCCCTTGAGCTGTTTCCTCTTCAGTAAAACACACACACACACACACACACACACACACACACACACACACACACACACACACACACACACACACACACACACACACACACAGTCGGAGGAGCGGACGGGCCGGGAAGGGAAAAGATGTGTCTGCAGGGGTAGATTGGCGAGCTCAGAGACACGGTTAAAGAGCGACCTTCCATTACGGCAAATTGGATGTCGTAGCTCCGCCTCACCTTCGATACCACTACGAACACGACATTACTAAACTTTTACGATGAAGAAGAGAACACAAAAAAATCGTAGCCTTGAGGAGTGAGATATAAAGGTGGGTATTTTAAGACATTTTCGCTTCTCACATCAGCTATTTCTAAACGTCAAAGAGGGGATCAATCGATTTCTAATGAGTGTTTCTTTAGGTTCAGGGTATAGAAGAAGGGTCCAACTACCACCAGGGTCATAAAACTACTCCTGGAAATGCCCACAACTCCTACGAAAGTCTTGTCAAATGTGTGAACCTGGGCGACGAAATGTTTAGTAATACAGCCCATAATGTTTTTGGTACAGTAGAATGGCACAACGACCAGAAAAGTCATAAAACTACACATGGAAAGGCCTTAAATTCCTACGAAAGCCAGTCAGATTTGAGAGCTTGGGGAAGAAATGTTTAAAAATATGCCCCCAAGATGCTTATTGAGTCCGAGGTGGAAGAAGTGGTCTGGGTAAGGTACAGTAGAACCTCATAACGACTCGGGTAGTATCCACAGTTATTTTCAGTTCGTTTTATTTATTCACTTTTTTCCTTTTTTTTGTGCCTGGAGCGGCGATCAGAAGATGTCCATTGCAAGCTGATACAGATGACGCTGATCATCGTCTTTTGTCATTTTCCAGGACAGATCTCTCGATATAAAATGTATCATTTTTGTCTAATGCTGTGCTCATTTTAATTGCTAGATTGCCAAGTTGACGTAATCAGTTTTACAACGAGAGAGAGAGAGAGAGAGAGAGAGAGAGAGAGAGAGAATTATTAATAATAATGTCTTTAATGTATGAATATAGTACGTATGAGGAGGCGTCATCTAAGTTTTTATTTCTCCGTAACATTCATTGATTTAAAAAAGGAGACTAAACACGCCGCACAGTGATAATTACCAAATTAGAAAATTACACACCGGAAATTTTATTTTAATATTCATTTCATGCATTACTGTGAGGATCAATAACATTTATGGTGTGTGTGTGTGTGTGCGTGTGGGTATGTGTGTGCGTGCGTGTGTGTGTGTGTGTGTGTGTGTGTGTGTGTGTGTGTGTGTGTGTGTGTGTGTGTGTGTGTGTGTGTGTGTGTGTGTGTGTAATAATAATAATAATAATAATAATAATAATAATAATAATAATAATAATAGGTGTATTAATGTAAGGCAGCTGTTGGGCTGAAAATATACGAATTAAAAATACAAGAAACTAATAGTAAATAGGCTACACTAGAGGGAGGGAGAGGGTGGGGGTGGTTTGGGAGAGCTAAAGATAGAGACATAAGGGAGAGGGAGGGTGGTGTGAAGGGGGCACTTAGAGGGGTAGCGGCGAGGTGCTAATCTCCACCGCGGCCCTTTGGGTATGACTGTCACTGGGCATTGTTTATCATCCGCACCATCGCGGGCACTGCGCTACGTTTGTAACGGTCGGTTCGCGGCGCTCTGAAGGGGTTGAGTTTGTTGTGGTGTCTGGTAGGAGGTGGCGGTGGCGAGGATGGTGAAGCAGGGAGATTCCGAAATTTCTGAGGGCGTCCTGGTGCCTGTCAGAGAGCCTCGGGAGACTCAGGGTGGCCAGGGCATTGTCGTAGGTGTGGTAGTCAGGGCCTAAAATGACCCTGAATGCCCTCTTTTGAACCCTCTCAAGCTGCTGTTGTTGGATGAGGGTAAGGGACGATGACCACGCCGGGGAGGCATACATGAGCTTTGGCAATATGAATGATGAATAAATACTGCACAGCTCAGCAGCCGGTGCCCCCAGCGTCCTGAGTCTACGCAGCAAGTACAGCTTGTAGGAGGCTGCTCTGACGGTGTTGGAGACGTGGAGCTTCCAGTTGAGCTGGTAGTGTGTGTGTGTGTGTGTGTGTGTGTGTTGGGGTGGAGGGGTCATGTGATCATGGAGGTGTTTATGGCCTGTACAAGTACCGGGATCGTGCTAAGCCGGTATCTCTCCGTGCGAGCTCTGACCGGGACTAGAATATTGTGGTGTCTTGTGGGTCTTGTGGGGGAGGGAGGGCAGGGGGGAAAAGGTCTCTATGGCGGGGGTTGTGGAGGAGGGACTTGCCGAAGTTGGTTAGGTTTATGTGGTGTCTGCAAAATAAAGCAGAAATGGAATTATTTTTTTATATTTATAATACAATATTTGCTGAGCACCTGCTCTGGGTGTATCAGTCTCGCCCTCGACGAAATGTATAAAAAAACATTAGGGCTTCAAGCAACTCGAACCCTTCCCTCCCTAAAAAAAAAAAAACCCGAGGACTGCCAGCTGATCGTGTCTCAGTGAGGTTCCTGACTTCCACTCCCAGAATGTTACACTCCGTCCTCAACTGACTGCTGGTTGTTGTGTGGGATGAACCAAGACCTTGGGTGGTCGCCTGTCGCTACCAGGAGGGTGGTCAGGTCAAAGGTGAAGACGTTTAAGGCCAGAGGTTGAAGGCGGAGTGTAACACCGGAAGCGGAAGCAATTGTACCCCACGGAGATCAAACAACGGATGCTACGCTTTCTGTCTAGTTGCTTGACGGCAAGTTGACGCCCTAATGTTTGTGGTAAATTTCGTCGGAGGCGGGACTGATACACCCAGAGAAGGTCCTCAGCAAATATCATAATATAATATATTTTTTTATATGTCCAATTCTGCTTGCTTTTACAGGGCTTTTATGCAAGAAAGATTTTTAACGAGAGAACTTTTCATCGTTCATCTACTTTCTCTCGTTTACCAATAAATCTAACAACGAAAGTGATCAACTACATTTTTGTTAACAATAGTATCACTCGTTGTATTGAAGTGCAATTGTTACAAGTCCCAAAGAAACACAGGCAATTTACGACAACTAAAATAATAGTTCAAGCTTCGCGGGCCCAAAGACGTTGTCGGTGGTGAGGCCTGTGAAGAACGAATATACCCAATTGACAAACACACACGTTGTTCTGATGACCACCTATCACCCCGGATTTTAGCGAGAAAGAGAAACTAATCTGAGACCTCTCGGGTTGTGAGGCGAACGTGCTAACCACTGCACTACGTAACTCTATATGTATATGCATTTGTGTGTGTGTGTGTGTGTGTGTGTGTGTGTGTGTGTGTGTGTGTGTGTGTGTGTGTGTGTGTGTGTTTCGGGTGGAGAACTCGAATATTCATGTCCACCGCGCCAGGTTTACGGCAACAAAGGTGGATGAGATGGCTAGCAAAGATCCCTCTATGCGACAATGGTAGGTGTTCCCAGGTGGTCTGAACACATATAAGTTACTAAGTCTCT
This sequence comes from Eriocheir sinensis, assembly GCF_024679095.1. NCBI lineage: Eukaryota > Metazoa > Arthropoda > Malacostraca > Decapoda > Varunidae > Eriocheir > Eriocheir sinensis. Next base: position 14,155,792 of record NC_066547.1, read on the forward strand.
CTCTCGTCTAATTTTTCTTCAGCCGCGTCGTGCCCAGAACTCTAAATTCACTTGTGGCACTTCCCGTAATTCCCTCCTCTCTTTTCCCTTGTACCCTGACCACACTTCTTCCTCCCTTGCTTTCCTATTCTCTCTACCCGTCATCCACACGGTCAGTCGATTTCCTTCATTATGTGTTTTGTTTTTCTGTGTCTTCGCACAATGAAACACGCAAACATACAATATACATTCAAAGCATCGCGAACAACACACCTGCTAAAGTGATTTATTTTTTTGTTTACAGTGTACCAAAAATCACTCACCCAAAGGGACGGAAATACGTGGCCACACGCACCAAGCTCACTTCTCCTCCTCAAATATTCCCATTCAAACACGCAGAGACCCCGTGGCTCACTTGACAGACGGGCAGACACTCGCGCGCGCACGGGCACACACACACACACACACACACACACACACACACACACAGGCACTTACACACACACACACACACACACACACACACACACACACACACACACACACACACACACACACACACACACACACACACACACACACACACACACACACACACACACACACACACACACACACACACACACACACACACACACACACACACACACACACACACACACACACACACACACACACACACACACACACACACACACACACACACACACACACACACACACACACACACACACACACACACACACACACACACACACACACACACACACACACACACACACACACACACACACACACACACACACACACACACACACACACACACACACACACACACACACACACACACACACACACACACACACACACACACACACACACACACACACACACACACACACACACACACACACACACACACACACACACACACACACACACACACACACACACACACACACACACACACACACACACACACACACACACACACACACACACACACACACACACACACACACACACACACACACACACACACACACACACACACACACACACACACACACACACACACACACACACACACACACACACACACACACACACACACACACACACACACACACACACACACACACACACACACACACACACACACACACACACACACACACACACACACACACACACACACACACACACACACACACACACACACACACACACACACACACACACACACACACACACACACACACACACACACACACACACACACACACACACACACACACACACACACACACACACACACACACACACACACACACACACACACACACACACACACACACACACACACACACACACACACACACACACACACACACACACATAGATATATATATATATATATATATATATATATATATATATATATATATATATATATATATATATGTGAGTGGATATGGAGACGGGACAGCGCGAGCATAGCTCTCTTCCCGTATGTCACAACTAGGTAAATACACACACACACACACACACACACACACACACACACACGGTCAGTGGCAAAGCGCTGCGCTGCCAGGCTTCACAGTTTGGTAGAGGGAGGTTCAAGCCCTTCTCAGATCTGGGATTTTCTACACAGAGAAGCGGCTACTGTCCCACTTTGAGCAAGGGGGGTGAGGTGTGTGGTGTGTGAAGGTCCCAGCAGTGCCTTGAGATCGACTATGTCACTATAATGAGCTTGCTCGGGGCGGGAGGCGATGACGAGCCCAGCTTGTGATCATGCCGTGGGTGAACTACACACACACACACACACACACACACACACACACACACACACACACACACACAAGCATACTCCCCCGCCCCACACAGACACACGCGCACTGCCCCCCCCCCCCCCCCCGACTTAAGAGAACTGCAATACAAAGAGAAACTTCGTAACCTAGAGCTGCCTACATTGCAAGCAAGAAGAGAGGCGACTTCATTATGGCATTCAGCCTCACAAAAGGCCTGGAACATGTAGGCCGGGAAAACTTGCAGGGAAGATATAGTGGAAGGACAGGGGAACGTAAACATATGCTGTAGAAAAGAAGACGCAGAAAAGATGAACAAAAAGTTGAGCTTCCTCCATAGGGGAAGGCCGCCTCTTTTGTTCTGGGGTAGCCGGGATGTGCAGATGCGGCGCCCGCACGTGGAAGCAGGGCTAATATTCACAGACATTTCGGGGCTTGCACACTCATATTTGATAAGGCCTTCGTAGAGGTAATGGTTATTTCCCTGAGTTGTGTAATGACCTCAGTGACATTTTGACAAAGTTGCTGCAACACGGACGTGAAAACACTCTTGAGAATCCGATTCATCTCCTTCGTTGCCTTGGCAAATTGTTGTTGTGAGCCGAAAGCGTCTGACAATGAGGGACCAGGCCCATGATTAACCTCCGGAGGGCTCTCGTTTTTACAGGAAGGGAGGCAGATCAAGAGTAAAAAAAAAAGAAAAAAAAAGTTAGGCGCCGCTCCAATAAAAGAAAAAAAAAAAGTGAGTGGCCAGAAGAGAGTTCAATTTCGCGTGAGCTAGAACGCCCTAAACCTCTCGGAGGATCGCCGACTGCCTTACCTAGCAAAGGTTCAAAAGCTGAGGGTGGATGTAGTGCAGACGGGGAGACCTGGCATTGGCAAGATCATCTGCATTCGATGATCAAGCACTGGTTTTTAAACTTTTGTCAATCGGTATAAATGGCTCATTTTATAATATTTTACGTGAGTTTTTTTTTCTGACAGGGACCAACGCATTCCCAATGATGGACATCTCATTAGTTTTCAAAAGTCTTAAGTCAGGTGTTTCTCAGGGCAGTAATCTCGGATCGCTTTTTATTTTCCGTACATGTTACATGTGGCGTGACATTTCCTCTCATTTAAAGGCCTATGGCGACGATACTTCTTTTTCTGTCGTGTTCCTCAACCTCAAAGTAGGTCTTTTGTGGACACTCACTTGAATGGGGATATTTTCTTGGTGTCAGCGTCGGGACATGAAATTAAATCCTGCCAAGACATGCAAAATCACTTCGTCGCTCAAGGAACGCCAATCCACCACTTCATTAATCTTAATCACCACCACATCCTGAATCTTAATTGACAACCAAGTAATTCACTCCTGGCAGTCTTTAGAATTGCTTGGGGTAACATTAGAGTTCCAGTTACCTTTGATAATCACATTAGGACAACGGTCTCTTTTATTTCCCAGCAGTCTGATCAGCTGAGAAAATGCAGGGCTATTATATTAATGATATTGTTTTAAAAATAAATTCTCCTTTATTTTGTCCTTTTTAAAGTACTGCGGGACACACAGTTTGGAAGCTGGCAGGTCCATCTCATCTCAGATATTTAAATCGTTCTTTTACCTTAATAAATTTTCTACTGCCCAACATGGAATTCCTGTAATCATGGAATGGATGGTGATGTGACTTTTTGGTTGATAATAACGGGCACCCTCTTCACGGCGGCTCAATTTCAGTCTTTTCGCTGCGCATGCCATAGCTTATATAATTCAGTGAGCTTCTTCAACCATTGTTTTGCGCAACTAACCAATTTTCCCGTTCATTAATCTTCAGTATGATTGCATGTTGAATGTGCATACAGACGAGACTGTTTCTCATGATGACATCGATAAGTTTAAGCAAAAGTCAACGCCAACGTGTTAACTCGTTAGGTGTTGTTCCTCTCCATTCCTCCTGTTCCTCCTCCTCCTTTTCCTCCTCCTCCCTATCGAAATTTGCTGATGACACAAAAGTGGGTGGAAATGCCCTCACAAAGGCCGACTACGAAACCATCCAAAAGAACCTTAACCAAATCATCCAGTGGTCTGAAAAGTGGCAACTGTCTTTCGATACTGACAAATGCAAAGTCATGCACATTGGATCTATAAATATTAACCATTCATACATCGTACATGGGAAACCTCTGCAGGCTGTACAGGAGGAATCGGATCTTGGGGTCACCATCTGTAGTGACCTGAAATACGTGAAGCACTGTAAAAAAGCATACAACACAGCCTACACTTTGCTCGGGTTCATAGACAAAAACTTCGTGTAAAACGCCACAAGTAATGTTATCCTTGTGTAATCCAATAGCAAGGCTACACTTCGAATATGCAGCACTGTTCATGTCTCTTAATTACAGGAAGGACATTGAACTAATGGAAAGGGTTCAATGACTCGCCACGAAGATAATTCCAACCTTTAGGGCTCAAACGTACGAGGAACGAGTCAAGCAACTCAAACTCCTTATCCTGGAGAAAAGAAGCTTGCTTACGACGGGATATGATTCAAGTCTTCAATTAGTACCTGAAAAAGTTCAGTTACGTCGATCACTCCAGGTTCTTGGAACTGCAAACCAACACAAGAACTAGAAATAACTGTTTACCCATTTAAGCTGTTTCTTCTGAAACCGAGTCATCCTCCATTGGAACAATCTTCCCTCAGTAGTAAATGCGAATGCCATCAACTCCTTTAAAAATCGAATCGACCGTTATTACTTTACCTCAGAAGTAAATTGAACAGCGAAATGCTTTCATCTGCTCTGCGGCACCACCTGACTGTCGAGCAGATTAAATCACCAGAGCGGGCAACCTCGCAATGCGCCAATAGGCTTTCTGTTGCCTGCATTCCCTTGTCTCCTCTTTGTTTCCTTCTCATCTTCCTTTTCCTCTTCCTACTCTTCCTCCTCCGCCGCCATTCCTCGTCCTCCTCTTCCTCCGCCTCCTCACCTCCGCTTCCTCCTCTATTTATAACCTCGTGTATGCGGTCACCAGCACCATTGTCAACTATTCGGTGTGTGTGTGGAGCCTTAACACACACACATGGAGCACGCACGGGCTTCACTGCCTCCCCAGGCAGCTCGCCGCGGTGGGCCATTTCTGGCCTTGGGAAGGACTCATCTTCGTTCTTTATTGAAACAGTAACACGTCTAGATAATGCCGAGGTTTTAATTGATTTTAAGTGCCTTTTGACATATTTGGTTCGTTCAATATTTTTTTTGTGGAACAGATGTGAAAAGCGGTATGTCTCAAGACGAAAATACGTTAGCTCACCACTGCTGTATCCACCCATGCTTCATTTCTTTTATTCAAATATATCTTGCATGCATAGAAAGTACAGTTTCAGTATGAACTTTACATGTATGCAAGGGAGAACAAGTGCCCTAATCTCATGAAAAGGTTTTCACATGTCTGGTTTTCGAACAGTTGTCAGGTTTTCACAGACTAAGTCACCGTTGAGTTGACCCGTCCGTGTTCTCCATCTTATACTGTGACGCGACGCAGATTGCCTGTCACTAATCTCTCTGAACTCTCACAAATCCCTCACCATCAGGAAACGCTCGACGGGATCTTCTCTCGAGACGAAGTGACTTAGAGACACATTAATATTCTATCTTCAGAGACCGCTTCATTATTTGCTGAAGAGCTTGTGCCTTGTCACCAGTTTCTTCGCTTATTAATGGAGGGAAAGTAATGGTGTATCTGTTAAGGGACACGGGACAGTTTAATGTATCACGCCATTCTTTTCATAACGTGAAAATCCAAAGTGTAATATACGTTAAAGAAATGTTATATCACTGTAGCTTTTGTGTAGTGTTACTTTTAAAACCCAAAAAGCTTCTCATACATGAAATACAAAAAAAGTGCGACTAATCTCTCCCCTAATTTTCTTCCTATTTCTCCTCCTTTTTTCCTACTTCCTCTTGCGTGATGTTTCCTGTGACTTATTCGAATACCATTGATTCGGGGGGGGGGGAGAGAGAGAGAGAGAGAGAGAGAGAGAGAGAGAGAGAGAGAGAGAGAGAGAGAGAGAGAGAGAGAGAGAGAGAGAGAGAGAGAGAGAGAGAGAGAGAGAGAGAGAGAGAGAGAGAGAGAGAGAGAGAGAGAGAGAGAGAGTGTTTTTAAGATTAAGATTGGGCTCGAAAAAAACAAAAAAATCTAAACCACGAGCGATTACCTTACGACACCAGCAAACTATTTTAAATCTTCAAGCGCATGATCAAAATTCTACTTCTCCTCATGCTCCTCCTCCTCCTCCGTCCTTGACTCCTCGCCTGGGCCTCCTCTTTGTCACCTTGTCTCACGCTTCGGAAGGGTCACCAATGAATCATAAGGACCAGGGAGAGGACTGTGGACCTTCCTCTACTTCGTCCCCCTCCTCACTCCTCCTCCACCTCCTCCCTCGCCCCCTTCCCGTCTGGCCATTACTCACACAAGTTCCCTCTCCCATCACTCCCTCTGTCACCCCCTCATCCCCCCCTTCACCCCCCCTAGGCGCGTATACATCTGGCCTTTCCCCTGTGACCTCTTCCCTTGGTGTGTGTGTGTGTGTGTGTGTGTGTGTGTGTGTGTGTGAGAGAGAGAGAGAGAGAGAGAGAGAGAGAGAGAGAGAGAGAGAGAGAGAGAGAGAGAGAGAGAGAGCGAGAGCGAGAGCGAGAGAGAGAGAGAGAGAGTCAGGTTTTATTAGTGTTCTCCCTCTGTACGTCACCAAGGGAATAGAACATTTTCTCTCCTTGCCTTTCTTTTTTCTCCTTCTTCTATATTTATTTCTCCAGTGTGTGTGTGTGTGTGTGTGTGTGTGTGTGTGTGTGTGTGTGTTCGTGTCCCCCAGCGCCTTTATTATTATAGACGTCATGCACCTCAGGGATTCTTATATATTTTCTTTTTCTGACTCCTCGCTTTGTTTTTTCGTTCCCTCGCATTCTTTTTTTTCTCCCCCATCCTCGTGACGTCCGCGTTTCATATGCTTCCCTTTTCCATTTCCAACCTCTTCGCCTTAATTAAACGGTTGTCTTTATTCTCTCTCTCTCTCTCTCTCTCTCTCTCTCTCTCTCTCTCTCTCTCTCTTCATCCTCTGTCCTGTATATCTTTCTGACGCCTTTTTTTTCCGTGTAAGCATTTTTTTGCACCGTTTCTAGTCGTGTCTCAAAAATTTTCATAATATTTCATTTTTCACACGTCCGAATTTACCGTGGGCCACTCCATCTCTCACCGCGCGAGTTTATTTAAGCCTCCTGCATCCTGACCTCTTTGGTTTTTTTTTCACTTTTTTTCCATGGGCTATTTTTTAATGTTTGTATGATAATATATTCTCGTGTGGTTTTTTTTGCGTGGGAAGGAGCGAAAGGAAAGGGGAAAGAACACCTGTTGTTTTGTGATGAATGCTATTTTTTACCTGCTTTAAATTGTGCTTTTTCCTCACCTCATCTCACCTCTATCTAAACAACATACTATATTTTCTAATCTTTCTGCCTCCGTTTAATTAATTCAGTTCAGATATTTTTCTCGTGTTTTCTCTGGCACGCTTCCTCTCCTTATTAAAGTCTTACGTTTTTCTTTTGCGATATACTATGTGTTAATATTTTCAGTCGGATTTTTATTACTTCATTAATTTTTCTCCTTTCATCCTACATTTATTTCTCCTTCTCTCATATCGTTCATCGTGTACTTATCTCTCCTCCTCTTTTTCTTCCTTACTTGCCTCTCTTCCTCTCTCTCATCCTACACTCACCTCTCCTCTTCCATTCAACACCTACCTCTCCTTCTCTTCTTCATCCTATACTTATTTTCTCCTCTCTCTGCCTACTCTTACCTCCCCTCCTATCCTTTATCCTTCACTCACCTCTCCTTCTCTTCTTCAACCTTTACTTTCCTCTCCTCCTCTTTCATTCAACGCTTACCTTTCCTCCTCACTTCCTCTCTCTCATCCCACTCTTACCTCTCCTTCTCTCTTTCATCTTGTTGTTTTTTTCCCGTCATTTCTCTCGCTCATGTATGCGTCTTTTTTGCTCCTTCCTCTTCCTCCATTTCCCCTTAATTGACGGCCCTCCTGACACGCCGACCACTCACGGACACAGACTCCGAGGAACAAGGCAAGGCTCAGCAGGGTCGTCATCATTATCATCATCATCATCATCATCAGCATCAGCATCAGCATCATCTTGGGACTTGAATGTCATCCTAAAACAATATACGTTTTTTTTTAGATTAGTTTGTTAGTCTTGTATGTGCGTGTGTGTGTGTGTGTGTGTGTGGGGGGGGGGGGGGGGGGGTTGTTGTTTTGTGTGTGTTTTAATTTAATTTAATTTTTTTACGTTTTCCACCTGTGGCGCTGGTAGGCTTTCTTGGTAGGGCCTGATGGTCAGCCCCAGCCCGATGTGGCGCAGGCAAATGTTTTATCGTGGCGCCATCCTTTCTTGGCCCATGGGGAGTTCATTTTTTATTCACTTGACAGTTCTTTTAGGGTCCGGGTTGAAAGAAGGTCTTCAGGACAGCACGTGGGTAGTCTTAGGCTACTCGGCTGTGACTGAAAAATCCCAGGTGGTAGCGACGGATTCGAACCCGCGTCGTCCATGACGCGGCGAACGTGGGGACCAGACGCTAACCATTCAGCCACTGCCTCCCTTGTGGGTGTGGGTGTGTGTGTGTGTGGTGGGGGGGCTCCTCGATTATTGTTTTCATAGTACATTGTTTGGGAGTGGTACATAATAAATATTCCAGGTAAAAATAAATGTTTTTTTCACGGACAAAGATAGGCTCCATACATTCAGAGTGGAGATTCAACTGACAGAAAAAAAACATATACCGTTTGTTCACGTGTAAATACAAACTAAATATCTGTGCATACGAACGAACATGCAAACACGTGCACACTCGCGCATCTATTGACGGGCGTACTCTCTCTCCCTCCCGCCCTCCCTTCCACACGAGAAAAATAAGAAAGAAAGGAAGAGGAAAATATATTTTGTTGTGGCAGGAATTTATGATACTGACCTAAAAATATGATGTGGGAAAGACACACACGATACAGCAGGAAAATAAATAAAGGGAACAAGAAATATTGGAAAGAGGAGAAGACTAAAATCACATAATCATAAAGATACTGAACACACGGCAGTGCTCTGAAAGGCATCTTTGAAGGAAGAGAGAGGAATTATTTACACACACACACACACACACACACACACACACACACACACACACACCCGGGATTCCTAAATGATATATATATATATATATATATATATATATATATATATATATATATATATATATATATATATATATATATATATATATATATATATATATATATATATATATATATATATATATATATATTTTTTTTGTGTGTATGTGTGTGTGTGTGTGTGTGTGTGTGTGTGTGTGTGTGTGTGTGTGTATGTGTGTGTGTGTTAGTGTGTGTTCGTGTGTATTTCACTCACGCCGTGATTACCTGCTGGACTCGACATCGCCAGGCAGAACCCTCGCGGAGAGAGCTTTGGAGCCCGTTAGTCGATCCGTGGGTCAAGCTGGGACCCCTCACACCACACACAACACTCCCATTGCACGAGGGGAGCAGTGACCGCTCTGGCAGTGGAAAAAGCCGTGAACCTTAGTCTGCCATGAGGGCACGCTGCACCACGAGTATTTGTATTTGTGTGTGTGTGGGGGGGGGGGGGGGGCGCGCGCGCGTGCGTGTTTGCGCGTGTGTGTGCGTGTCCGCGTATGTGTGTGTGTGTGTGTGTGTGTGTGTGTGTGACAGAACATTTCAACATTTTGCTAAAGTCGAAGCACCTCTGGAATGCAAAAAGGAATACATAAGCAATTTATTGTGCGCTGCAATATTCCTGGTGACACTGACGGTCACTTCACTGTCTCTGTGGACAGTTTTCTCTGCAGGAACAACAAACAAAACGTGCCTGTAGTCTGTCCCCAGGCCTGTCTGTCCCTCTTCCCACACGCTCGAGCTTTTCTCATGCATCATTTTGTTCTTGGCCAATATTTCTTTTGATACTGCCGCTACTTCGTTGTTGCTGTTGTTGCCGCATTTGCCGCCAGAGTCATATCTGCCCACGCCGTCATGATGCCTTCTTTTTTCATGGAATACAATTGAATTCGTTCCATCTCTAGCTGTCAGCATACGTGAATATGTTATCCGTTTTTTCATATGTGTGGGTGTTGCCTCTGTAACGCTCAGGATCCACACAAAATGCCTTTCTGGTACTGCCACTCGCCCTGCCGTCGGAAAGGAATTGAAAAGGAGGGTAGGGCAGGAAGAAGGAAGCTTGGGGCTGGCTGGAGATTCAGGGGAAGGGGCGTGGAGAGGGAGCGAGAGAGATAAGATGTAAGAGAGGGATGTGGAGAGGGGCAAGCAGAGAAGGGGACGTGAGGAGAGGCTTGAAGAGGGGGATTGTGAGGGACGAGGGAAGGGGGTTGTAGAGGGGCGCTGAGAGTTGGTTGTAGAAAGTGGGGCGAGAGGTAGCAAAAGTGTAGGCGAGGTGAGTGTGGGGAGGGAAGTGTTAGGGGAGCAGCTTAGGGACACCCCGGTGCACCTTTGTTCCTCAGCACAACACAGAGTAAACAGCACCGCGGCCAGAGCCACGGCACAGCGTTTGCCTCATTAATTTTTTTTGCTTCTTAAAATGGCGGAGGTGCCAGGATTAGGGTGGAGGGAGACGCGAGCGAGATAGAGGAAGAAAAGGCAAGGATGGGAAGGAAACGGAAATGGAGAAGAACTGGGGAAGAGGACGAGAGAGCGAGTGTTTGGACCAAGGTTATGTGACCCTCAGAGTGTGCAGCCTCCAGACTGGGTGATGACAGCCCCAGGCCTCGACCTCTTCCTCCTCTTGTTTGCTTGTTTCGCCTCAGCCCCCTAAGTCTTCCTCCTCTTCCCACATCTCCTCTTCCCCATATTTTTTTTTCAGTACAGTAGGCAGCTCAAGAATTATAAGAAAATAGCGCTGTGCTACAGTAATCATAGTTGAAGTATGAGGTGGAACCTTGGGTGGGCCTGAGAGGTGTTTTGATATTGCTCTCTTAAAGATGTTCAAGTCAAATGAAGAAAGTACGAACAAAGAGCTTTTCCCGAGTGAACCAGAGGCAGGGATGAAAGAATGAGGATGCTGGGTAACTCTTGCACCTGGGATCTGGATAAATCTCGGATGGGCTTGAATAGAAAGTCGTGTGCAGCATGGCCGAGGGAGGGATGAAGGCATGCAGTTAGCAAGTTCAGAAGAGCAGTTACCATGAATTGATCGATAGAAGATGGGAGGGGCAACACTGTGGCAAAATTTAAGAGGAAGAATACTATCAGTAAGAGGATTTGTTATGGAAAAAAGATCGTAAATGAACAACAGAGTGGGAGAAAAACATTAGAAAGACAAGAAAGTACTGGCCTATATGCCAGTACTTTGGAGAAACAGAGCGGTCACCATTCTAAACTACAGGTTTTATGTAATCATACTACCAGCAGGAAGGAAAGGTAGATGTGGAATGTCAGAGACGAAAGAGTTTGACCAGGCAGAGTATTAGCATGGTAGCACAGACTTCAAGGACAATATAAGATATCCTATTGGGTCTATAAACCTTCTAAGGGTTCAGGACAGAAAGGGCATAGACAATATTATTAAGAATATCAACATCAGGCAGAGTGAAGATGGAAGGGGGAATGTAGGAAGAATATGCCATGAATCTTCTTGAGTGGAATTTTCAGAGAAGGTTAAGGGACGAATTTAGCTTTAGAAACAAATGTAATATAACAGCAGCATTGTCGTCATGTTTAAGGATGAGCGGAGGTGATGTACAATTGTTGGAGATATTTTTGGTTAGTAGCCAGAAGTTTCTGGAAGAATTATTAGTGGCACAGTTTTGACATTGTATATCGAAAAAAGTTTTTGGCAAGTAGAAGAGTAAATTTGCCTCGATTGTTATCAGTAATGTAAAGATCATGATTAGCCGACAGTCAGAGGCTCACGCACTATTTTGTGAGCTGCCTCTCTGTCTTTGACTGCACGAGAACAAACGTGATTAACCCAGAGGTTTTAGCACGAGGAGTAGAGAAAGTACTTTAAATGTGTGCCTCCATCCCAGAGACATTCACATTCGTGGTCCGCTGGGTACACCCCGAGGAGTTTGCGACCCAGAAGTAGTAATAATTCCACGGGAAATCAGAAAGATACAACCTCAAGTCATCCCATCGAGTTGAAGACTAATGCAAGAAGTTTTAATCCTTCACTGCGGTGCTTTTCTTGGTATCCTTCTCCTTTGCATCTCCCTCTTCCCTCATCATTCCTTTGTTTCATGTCCATCTTGCATCATTATTACTGCTTCCTCCTTGCTTTTCATTCCCTCCTGTCACACTTATCCTGTTGAATCGTACCGCTGTCACAGTCTTACCCCATCCCCCTCCGAGCACCAGTAATACCATCTGGTTTTCTTTTACCCCTAAAGCTGACTCAAGCTCCATGCCGCGTTCTTTCTCTGACCTTCTTTTACTCCCTGCCACTTTTGTTTCCCTCTGGCTCACTGTTCCCTCGTGCCGTCCTCTCCCCCACCCATTCTTCTCACATTCTGCTGTCCCGTCCTTTGCTTTTTTACCACTACTTTCTCATATTTCCTTTTATGTTAGCTTTTTTCGCCTCTTGTCTTTCTCACTCTCCTCTTTCCTTCTCTCTGTCCCCTCTCCCCTCTTCCCCTTCCGACCTCCTTTCTTCTTCCCAGCACCCCAAGATAGGTCCTCTCAGCCAGTCGTGATAACATGTAGTTTCTTTGTTCTTGTTTCTCCAGGTGTTCTGAGGTGAGGGTACAAGGTCTTTCATCTCTCTCTCTCTTTCTCTCTCTCTCTCTCACGTCACAGTATACATAGTGCGCGCGTGTATAAATCCATTTCATTAGGGCTGTTGGCGTGTGTATATTCGTGCAAGAAGCTGGTCTGGAGGGGAAGCACGAGGGGAAAATGTCGATATTGTGTTTCGTTGGAATGAAGAGAAATAAATAACAGGATACAACAATGTGAGTTTTGTAGACAAAGAAGTGACGAGTGTGCGCACGACATAAAAAAAGTAATGCCTTCTGAGATGAATAGGAGGAGGGGGGGGAGGGGAGGGGAGGGCTGGAGACAAGCTACTCAAAGTTACAACGCCGTGGATATCATACGAAGTGAGGCGGTTTAACTATAGCGAGTGTGGTGAGAGAGAGAGAGAGAGAGAGAGAGAGAGAGAGAGAGAGAGAGAGAGAGAGAGAGAGAGAGAGAGAGAGAGAGAGAGAGAGAGAGAGAGAGAGAGAGAGAGAGAGAGAGAGAGAGAGAGAGAGAGAGAGAGAGAGAGAGAGAGAGAGAGAGAGAGAGAGAGAGAGAGAGAGACTGAAATAGACGGGAGACGGGAAGGGTGGAAGCAGAAAAGGGATGGATGGAGAGGAGAAAGAGAGGAAGGAAGGCAATCAAGAAAGGAAAAAATGCTGAGGAGAGAGAGAGAGAGAGAGAGAGAGAGAGAGAGAGAGAGAGAGAGGGGGCGGGGAGGGAGGGGAAGTCAGTCAGTCAGTCTCTCCCTACCTCTACCAGACTTCTCATCCCCTTCGGTATCAACCCGACCATCTATTTCCTTCGGCAAAATGTCTCACCCGTCACTCTCTTATTCCTTTTTCCCTTCATGTTTTCCTCCCTCCAACATCCCTCCTCAAGCCTCGAGAGGAAGCTGGGTCGGCGGATGGAGGAGCGGAGGAAAACTCAAGAAGAAAATTGTGTTAGTAAGACTTGCGAGGCCATGACCAGCTCGGGTGCTGCTGTAAACATTCTTATTGCCCTGTGGAGCAAAGGAGCGGGAGGGGGGGCGGGGATACAAGGAAATGAGAGGAGAGCGAGGAGCGGGAGAGAAGGATGAGGTGGGATTTTTAACAGAGAATGTGAGAGAGAGAAAGACGTGTGAGGTAGGGGAGGCTCTAGGGGTGTACGGTGTTGGGAATATGGCTTGGGTGTAGAGCGGGTGTAGGCAATAAAAGATACAGGGAAAAAGATTGAGGTATAAAGTGTAGAGGGGAAAGATAATGAGAAAGGCCTACAGCATCACTATCTCTCTCTCTCTCTCTCTCTCTCTCCTCTATCCTTTTCATCCATGTCCTTGTCTCATTTTTCCATGTTACTTGTCATCTTTTCTCTTCCTGCTTTGACCCTTCTTTTATATTTTTCCTCCTCACTTTTTATTCTCTCATACTTAGATTCCCTCCTCCAATCAACTCCTCCTTTTTGTGGTTGGTCTTCTGGTGAGTTGTATTCCTCCCACGTCTTTGTTGATGATGGTTTGATGTGTCTGTCCTCGATCTATATTTGTCTGCATCGGGGTTAACTTTTCGCTGCCCTCGTATCGTATATTGTCGAGTTTCGTTTCCAGCCTTGTTATATTTTCCGGTGTCTGTCTGTCTTGTCTTACCCTGATATCTCTAATTCTTTTCCTCCCTCTCTCTCCTTGTATTTTTATTTTTACACTTAGTTTTGCTCCATTTTTTCCTTCGTTTCCACTTCTTTTTCGCCTTTGTCATTTTTATCGTCATTCTTTTTTTCTTCCTCTTCTTCCTTTTCTGTTTTTGTTTTCATGTTTTCTTTTTCTTTCCTTCTTTCTTTCTTTCTTTCTTTCTTTCTTTCTTTCTTTCTTTCTTTCTTTCTCTCTCTCTCTCTCTCTCTCTCTCTCTCTCTCTCTCTCTCTCTTCTTCTTCTCTTTCTTTTTCCAATTCTTTTTCTTCTTCTTCTTCATATTACTATTATTACGATTATTATTTTTTTTGTCGCTCCACCTCCTCCTCCTCTTCCTCCTCCTCCTCCTGTTGTCTGCAGTTTCCTCCTCCTCCTCCTCACGCTCCTCCACCTCCTTCTCCTCCTCCTCTTGAGCACGGACGGGATATAGGGCGGCGCGTAAGCAGGACAAGAGAGACACGGAGGTAAGAGAGTGAAGAAAGACGATGAAATATGGACCACAGGACGCAGGATAAAGAGCGGGAACTGGAGGGGAGAAGAAAGAAGTGTTGTGGTTCTCGGTGGGAGTGTTGTCAGGGAAGGATCGAGGCGCCAGGACAGGGTGGGAGGATCGTGCTGTTTGCGTGTGTGTGTGTGTGTGTGTGTGTGTGTGTGTGTGTGTGTGTCAACGTTGCCAGATTGTCGTACTCAGCCTCCTATATTTGCCGAATTCCGACCCCAATAACTGCCTTCATATTTAGTTATCGTTAAAATGGTTAATTATTGGTGTTTTTTGGCAATAGTTATAAATTCCCCCAGGGAGGACTCCCCTTCTGGCTGCCGACTTGAGAGGTGTCCTGATAACTCCTCGAACATCCTCCTTATCAATTTCTGCAACATTCGCGGTCTTCGTTCTAATTTTCATTCTGTGGAACACCATCTCTCCTCCTCTAAACCTCATCTTCTCTTCCTCACCGAAACACAGGTTTCTGAGGCTACTGACAGCAACCTCTACTCTGTTCCCTCCTACTATCTCTATCCTAAATTTCAATCCAAAGGTAGATGTTGCGCCTACGTGCGCAACGACATCACTTGCTCTCGTGCCCACGACCTTGACTTTATTCTATTACTAAATACATCTGTGCTCTTTATCTCTCGCCTAACTCTACTAACTATGTAAAATTCTTTGACTATTTGAACTCCAAAGTGGAGCACATCTTGACTCACTCTCTCTTGCTGAAATCTCCATCTTGGGAGATTTCAATGTTCATCCTCTTTCACTGACCAGCCTGATGAACAAGCCTACAACTTTGCTCTCCTCAACGACCTAGAGCAGTTGGTTCAGCACCCTACTCGTATTCCCGACCGTCTTGGAGACAGGCCCAACATTCTAGACCTCTTCCTTACCTCTAATCCTTCTGCTTACTCTGTCAAACTGTTCTCTCCGTTGGGTTCCTCCGATCATAACCTTATTTCTGTATCCTGTCCTATCGCTCCTGTACATCCTCTGGACCCACCGAAGAGGCGATGTTTCTGCCATTTTGTTTCAGCTCGGTGGGACGACCTGAGGATGTACTTTTTTTTTGGGAGCAGCGAGTAACGGGTATTTTTTTCATTAATGTTTCCTTTTTTTGCGCCCTTGAGCTGTCTCCTTTGTTAAAAAAAAAGCTATGGCTCAGAAACCAGTAAATACGAGGCTCTGAGTAGGACAATCTGGCAACGGTGGTGTGTGTGTGTGTGTGTGTGTGTGTGTGTGTGTGTGAACGAAAAAGAGAGACACATAGACAGAGACAGAGAAAGGGTGGCATTCTGTTGTATAAGATAAGGGGGAGGGGAATGGGAGGCGAGGAGAGAGGAGTAGCCGACTGAGGGAGGGTGAGGAGAAGAGAGGAGAGAGAGAGAGGAGGGAAGATAACATGGGTAAGAGAACGAAAGAGGGAAGTAATATTTTTAACGCGTCTTTTCGAGGAGGCATATGAGAGAGTGAAATCTAAAGGACGTTTTATTTGGCTCTCTTAAGGTACAAGTGTAATGTGAATCGTAGCGAGGAGGGGAGGATGGTACGAGGAGGGATGTAATACAGTGAGGAAGGTGGTCATTGCAACTTACCTTCCTTTGAGAGAGAGAGAGAGAGAGAGAGAGAGAGAGAGAGAGAGAGAGAGAGAGAGAGAGAGAGAGAGAGAGAGAGAGAGAGAGAGAGAGAGAGAGAGAGAATTACCAAATGAATTGTGTGTTATTAGTGAGGAATAAAATGTTCGATGACCGTTGAAAATCACACACAAGAAAAGACTGAGTTGCGTTTCTAGTTCTCAGTAATAGGTAGAAAGAGGAGGAGGAGGAAGAAAAGGAAGAAGAAAAAGAGAAAATGATACCATTCGTGAGAGCTTAGCTGTATAAAGAACCACTCAAAGGACTCAGCCTCTATACAGTAGAAAAATAATCGACTACAAGGAGATTTGATACGGGTCTAAATACATGAATGAAGTCAGTAGCGTCGGTTATTCCAGGTTTGTTTGAGCCCCATGAACTTAAAATATCGGTCTGCCTTGTCAAGCGAAGCGATGCAGCACAGATATCGGCAGGAGGTTTATCCTTTTAGTCGAATCCTCCGCTAGTGGAGCAATCTTTCTGTAAAGGTAGTAAAGAGTTGGGAGAAGGCGCTGTGAGCTGCGCGTGACCGTGGTGCTCATCTCCGTACCACTGGCCCTCGAGGCTGTAGTGGGTTCTCTGACACCGTTGCCAGATTATCGTATCCACCATTGTATTTACCGTTTTTTGACACTTAACTATAGCAAAAAGACATTAATAATTAAACCTTTCAACGGTAACTATAAATAAATGTAGTTATTGGAGTGGAGGAGACAGTTTTTGGGTCGGAAATCGGAAAACATAAGAGGCTGAGTACGACAATCTGGTATCGCAGGACTGAGAACTCAGGAATACGTGAAGTGGAACATCCGTGTTTCCACAGTTTTCCTTACCCATATTTCCCAAGGTACCCATTCATCTACCAGTCCAAAGGGGAGGGTGAACAGATGGGTGGGAGGCGTGCTGACTGCCGAGATTCGAGCCCAGACCCCCAGATTCGTATTAACAGTAATGTCTTCTATAATGTCACGTTTTCACTATACGTAAGAGGCAAAAAGAAGAGTCTCCCTTCACTCCCAGCATCAGAATCTTTAAAATGATTCACTGTTGCTGTCGGTAATGTCTTCTATAATGTGTCATGTTTTCACGATACGTAAGTGCCAAAAAGAAGAGTCTCCCTTCACTCTCAGCATCAGAATCTTTAAAATGATTCACTGTTGCTGTCGGTAATGTCTTCTATAATGTGTCATGTTTTCACTATACGAAACTGCCAAAAAAGAACAGTCCCCCTTTAAGACGTGCTACACACAACACCACGGAGGCGCAAAAGTAGCAAATGCGAAAACGATCCACTACTTTTAAATCCCATTGGCCGTTTTTTTTTTGGCGTCAACGGTAATCTACAGCTTTCGGTATGTATTTTTACATTAGTGTTTTAATCTGCTTTGCTGGTTAATGAAGTTCCTACAGGCTTTCTGTTGCCTGCCCTTCCATGTATCTTCCTGCTCCTCCTCCTCCTCCTTTTCTTCCTTTTCCTCCTCCTCTTTCGCCGCCGCCGCCTTCTCCTCCTCCTCCTCCTCCTCCTCCTCCTCCTCCTCCTTCGCCGCCGCCGCCCTCACCTTCTCCTCCTCCTCCTCCCAAAAGAGTCATTCACTAAAATCAAACTCAACTAATTCACCGAAACAAGTGAATAGGAAATAAAAAAACATTCTTGTTCCTTCATAACAATGTCCACCAAGCTAATGCTCACTTTTTCTTTTTGGTCATCCCCGCGTCCACATTCTCGTCCTCGTTGGCTTTCATCGTCCTCCCCTCGTCCTCGTTGGCTTTCATCGTTCTCCCCTCGTCCTCGTTGGCTTTCATCGTTCTCCCCTCGTCCTCGTTGGCTTTCATCGTTCTCCCCTCGTCCTCGTTGGCTTTCATCGTTCTCCCCTCGTCCTCGTTGGCTTTCATCGTCCTCCCCTCGTCCTCGTTGGCTTTCATCGTTCTCCCCTCGTCCTCGTTGGCTTTCATCGTTCTCCCCTCGTCCTCGTTGGCTTTCATCGTCCTCCCCTCGTCCTCGTTGGCTTTCATCGTCCTCCCCTCGTCCTCGTTGGCTTTCATCGTCCTCCCATCGTCCTCGTTGGCTTTCAACGTCGTTCTCCTCGTCCTCGTTGGCTTTCCTCGTCCTCCCCTCGTCCTAGTTGGCTTTCATCGTTCTCCCTCGTCCTCGTTGGCTTTCATCTCTCCCTCGTCCTCGTTGGCTTTCATCACCTCCCTCGTCCTCGTTGGCTTTCATCGTCCTCCCCTCGTCCTCGTTGGCTTTCATCGTCCTCCCCTCGTCCTCGTTGGCTTTCATCGTCCTCCCCTCGTCCTCGTTGGCTTTCATCGTCCTCCCCTCGTCCTCGTTGGCTTTCATCGTCCTCCCCTCGTCCTCGTTGGCTTTCATCGTCCTCCCCTCGTCCTCGTTGGCTTTCATCGTTCTCCCATCGTCCTCCCATCGTCCTCCCATCGTCCTCCCATCGTCCTCCCATCGTCCTCCCATCGTCCTCCCATCGTCCTCCCATCGTCCAAGTCATTTGTAATATTCTAGTCACCGCTGTTATATCTAATTGCTTGGTTGCATATTACGTTCTTGTCATCTTATTTTTAGGTAATAATAAGTTTTTCTTTGTTGTATAACGTCTTGATACAAGGATACAAGTAAATAAAATACCCAGCATTGTATGTATTCATATGTATGAGAGTAATGCAAACTTACAGAAGCGACTTCCCCTAATTAGCTGACTCTGGAAGTCAAGAAACTATTTAAGTTGCATTTGGTTAGTCTGGGGGTTCAATTACTTCTAAGAAACCGGAAATTAAACAACTCTCTCTCTCTCTCTGTCTGTGTCTGTCTGTGTCTGTCTGTGTCTGTCTCTCTCTCTCTCTCTCTCTCCAAAATCTTTAAATTTCTCCATCTTTTCCACTCACCCTCTTACCACACCCTTCTCTTCATTTTTCTCCTTCCCGAACCCTCCCTACCTTCGACCACCAAACAAACATGCTTCCTCCCCCTTCAAGTGAAAATGCAAAACTATTCCCTTTGTTGTAGTTTTCCATGCAAATTTTCAGTTACCTCTGGCATTAGGGCTGCTGCATCCTCCTCGCCTTGTCGGACGTGGGCACAATATAGCAACTCCTCAAGTTTTAATTAATCCTTTCTTTCCTTCCCTCCCTCGCTCCTGCCTACTATCTACCCACTGCCGCCACTCTCCAGCATTCCCTTCAGACTTCTTGTTTTCAACCCGCACTCTTTTCTGACTCTTCTTCACCTTCCGTTCGTCCAATTTTTTTCTCGGTCTTCTTTTTTAAATTATCTTTTCCCTTCCTCCTCCTCCTCCTCCAAATAAGTTTTTCTTATCTTTTCCTTGTCTTAACTTCTGCGCCTCTCCCAACACCACCATCTTTTCTTATCTCTTCCTTTCTCCTCATCTTCTTACACAACCTTTCTCTTTATCACCACCTTTTCCTCCTTTTCTTATTTTCGCCTGATTCTTTACGTGTATTATATTTTCTGTTCAATGTATTAGAATTAGGCCCTGTGAAAATACATAAAAGTGATGGAAAAAACTTACCGGAAATCCTAAGCAACTAAATTACAACACTAAAATAATAATCTTATTCAGACGAATTAGCCTTTTTAATATATCAATCTAAAGTTGTAAGAGAAGCATTATTGTAATTATTATTATCATTATTTTTATTATCATCCTTAAAAATATCATTCTTACTATTTTACAGAGGTAAGGAAAGGGGAAGAATGCCAGGAGTCTCGCTGATTATGCCAAAGGTAATTTCTATAGACATGGCCGACTTACCCACCGAGTCGTGTAAAAGCTCCGCTCCGATTCTCCCTCTCAGATAAGCGCTGTCCTGACAACAGACGGGTGACGCATGTCTGACAGGGATGAGCAGAGGGCTCTTTGGGACGAGTACTTTGAGTAACTGTACACTGCGAACCCTCCGAGCGTAACCTACAACTCACAATCACTGGCTTATAGGGGATCAAATAATCCGCCCGAGGTAGATAGAGTGAGCATTATCGTGCTCTGGCAACCTGCTGTCACACAGCGTGTCCGATTTCGTGAATACTGTTTGCTGGCCCACGCATAGTAAACAGTCGTCAGTGTCAATAATATGCAGGCAACAATAACAAATACCGTCAGTTATAGTCGATTTTGAGTTAAAAAGATTAGTAATGTCGCAAATAGCTGCTTTATAACCTCAACCTCTCGGTCGCCAGCCAGGCACCAAACCCATCCGCTGAGCTTCAAATAGTGGATGCGGACCTACTCATAGACGAGATCAGACAGGCTCTAGGAAGATTGATGGGCTGAAAGGCAGTGCGGAGCCGATCAAATCAGGCGGTTCAGCCATGATCCGAGAGTAGCATGAGACCTTGATTGCCTATGTCAATCTGGTACCATTCTTCCTGACTGGAAAAGGAAGTTGATCGTCCCTTGCTGGAAAGAGAAAAGGTACCGGCAGGACTTGAACAACTACCGTAGTAATTCACTGCTCGAGGATGGATGCTTGCTCCTCTATTGCTTACTCGGGTTCAGTCTACTGTTGAAGCTTCAGAGATCTGGTAAGTCTGGGTTCTCGACCGGTCGACAACTGATCGATTATAATGCTTTGCGTACTGGTGGAGTGTAGACGTGCGTTTCGAATAGGGATGCTTGCAGGCTGCACCCGATGTCGATCTAAAGAAAGCGTTTGGTTCAGTGCATCGTGAGTCACAACCGTGGGATTCCTGCGTTGATGGTTGGTCTTTTTGACTGGGAGGGAGGCGTATCCGGCCTTTTCCTTTGAAAACGGGAGTAAGGCAGGGCTGCGTTCTTACCCCATCAATTTTCAACACTCGTGTGAGCTGGGTATTGGGCAGAGGTGTGAAGTGCGAACCAATGTCATTATGGGGTATCTATTGGCAATGTCGCGAACACCGACCTTGTCTTTGCCTGTAACGCAGTAACCTCACCTAGTCACGGGAGGTTTTGGGGGCCTTAGGTCTCCTGGGTAAGAGTCAAGGCACAAGTGTTTGGAGGCTTATAGGATGTTCATGCGTTTTAAGAGAGCATTGAGATGTTTTACAGAGCTTGTTGGTTTTCTCCAGAACGGTTAGTCACCCTAAAAAGTGGTTAAGCGGATTGCATTGGTCCACAGTGTTATGCATTCCCTAAGAACGAGTACATGGTGTTGCCGACTCCTGTGCAAAAGGACAAATAATCGTTTGTACGTCCTGTCGTACCTTATGTCTGAGACACGGACAGCTGAAGAGGCTAATTGATGTCTTTTGTTATAAGTTCCTTCACAGAGTCCTAGGGCATCGCTGGAATAACTGTTAAATCAGCGATTACTTCACGAGACTGAATCGAGGCCTTATACTTGCTTAGTCCATGAACGCCAACTTCGGCTATACGGACATGCGGTACGCTACCCAGAAGTCTATCCTGCTTACCGGATTGTTTCTCTAAGAGACAGTCCTGAGTGGGGTAGGCCAAGGGGACCCCACAAAGTGAAGTACTTGGTGAAGGAAAAGTCTTTGCAGGGAGACTTGCTCGTTGGGGGACGGCATTGAAAGGCGGGCGGGGCAGCGCTCTCCTCGGCGCATGCTCCCGTTCATTAACTTATTATTTACCAGGCGCGTAGGGAAATGGCACATGGTAACAGCTTAGTTTGAGATAAAAGCGAAACACAAAAAGATATAGCTTATTATAATTTTTGAGGAAAAAATTGATATTTTAAGTATGTATTTGTTTGTTTGTTTGTTTGTGTGTGTGTGTGTGTGTGTGTGTGTGTGTGTGTGTGTGTGTGTGTGTGTGTGTGTATTTGACTGTCCACACTTCGTCAAATATACAGGGGTGAGAGTTATCCTGAATATTTTGCTACGAAAGGGAGATATTGAAAAATGTAGGTAGGGGGGGGGGGGATGAGGTGCAGGAGTGGGGAGTGGTGGAGGGGTGGGGGATGGGGGTGGTCTGTGAGGATATAGTGGAAGTGGTTAATCAGGGTTAAAGGGTAGAAGGCTTAGAAGAATGGAGGATTTGGGGTGTGGAGGGAGGAATGGGTGATAATCGATTGGGATGGGAGGACTTTGGAAAGGTGAGGAGACGGTAAGGAGGTGGGGGTAGAGAGGCTAGAGTTAAGGGGTGAATGGTAAGGACCCGAGATTTTGGGGGGAAGAGGATAAAGGGTGAAGGAGTGTGGAGATGTAGAGTAGGGAGTTGAGGGTTGTGGATGGAGGCTTTGTGATGGAAAGGGGTTTATGAGCTCAAAATGGAGGTTGGAGGTTTGGATTGGGTATGGGAGGCGACGATGGGGGTGGAGGTTGAGTTTGAAGGTTGGGATTTTGGGTTGCGGTCAAGGGTAGGGAGTTGGAGTGGAGGTTGAAGGCTTGGGTGAAGGGTTGGGGTTGAGGCAGATGTTAGAGGTTAAGAGAAGAGGTTAGCAGTTACGGATACCTTTTCTTTGCATTTACAGAGCTTGATGTCTTGATGAACCTGAAATGAAATGAGTTATATTTATTTGAAAGGCCATTGCTCGTTCGGTTAGGGTCTGACTATGCTGTTTAATACAAGCTTGTCTTTCGTGTGCTTGTATGGCATATTATCGATACAAATCGGCATGTTTGAGATTTAAATAAAGTGTGAAGTTTTTTGTATACATAAACATACATATATTGAAAAAAAAATAGGTTAGATATTTTTCACATAAATCGATTTTCACCCAATCATGAACTAACAATGTGCATGTGCCATAGCAAAATTCACGTTTGTGGATGGACAGATGATGTGAAATAAACCATTGTTGGGGGTTGAGAGTCGAGTCGAGGGTTGAGGGAGTGCAGGAAGAGGATGAGGTTGATGATGTGGGTGTAAGGATGAAGACTAGTGGTGGAGGTGGAGGCTTAGAGGTAGGTGATGGGCTTTTTTTTAGGGGGTTGGGAGTTGATGTTGTTGGTTGGGAGTAGGCGTTGGTGCTAATAAACACATGTATGTCATCCATTTACCTTGGACTGATCACGCGCTGCACTCGCGATCCCAAGTCCGTACCCTTCCTGAAGCCAAGTGAAGCCAAGTGAAGGATCTTTGGGTACGTCTTGAAATTCATATCAATCCCACACCCCCCCGGGAGGCGGAGCACAACGCCCGACAAAGCACGGTACCCATTCACTACTGGGCGAACAAGGGGCACTGGCTAAAGGAGAATGCCTATTTGTCTCCACTCCGCCCGTGTGTGTGTGTGTGTGTGTGTGTGTGTGTAGTGGGGGTCGGAGGGTGGGTTGGATGAGTGGGCGAGGTTAGGGTAACCGAAATGTTTAGCTTCTAATTACCATTATAATCTTATTTATTAGCAATGTTATTGTTTTCTTTTTATAAATATTTATATTGTTTTTTTTTCTACTCTTAACATGCTTGTTACTAACTTTATTAATGGTGAATCCGCGCCGCTGTAATAAGTTAAAACCCCAAGTCGCGGTAATGGGAATTATTGTGGATTTGTTATGTGACCCGTTTCGGGTAATTGGCTCAATCATATTAGCTTGATGTTCTGCCGAGTTGGGGCAACACACACACACACACACACACACACACACACCGATAGTTCAGTCGGCAAAGCGCTGTGCTGCCAGGCTTTGCGGCGTGGCGGACAGGGGTTCGAGCTCCGCTACGGCCGGGTTTTTCCCGCTGAGTGTTTACTGTCCCCCCTTGAACAAGGAGGATGGGGTGTGTGGTGTGTAGGATCCCGACAGTACCCAGAGATCGACTAAAGATCCTTGCTCAAATCGTAAGGGTACTTTCTTGCTAGCGATTGCGAGTCCAACTCGTGATCAGGCCGTGGTGAAACACACACACACACACACACACACACACACACACACACACGTAGTATATCCCTTAGTTAGGGAGAGATGAGACTGCAGTAGGCTAAGCTTCAGTTGATTGTTTAGGAAGTTCAGAAACTGACTCAATCATTTCCACTTAACACTAAGTGGTCGCGGGACTTGCATGCTGGTGGTTCTGTCGCTGATTTGAATCACTATGGGTATCAAAGGCCGTGTTATATCGTCTCCCGGGATTAACTTCTTAACAAAGCGTCGGATAAGGATGATAATTTGGCAAAACCTTTTTTATTCCTTGCCCTGTTTTCGTCAAAAATGATATATTAACAAGATGTGGATAATTATATGATCAAAGCGTTTTGTAAGTTCACAACTAAAGGGCTCGGTCATCAATGCCAGACGTAGTATATGTTGGTCATCCAGCGCATGCGCACAACGCCGTTTCTACAGCAAAGTTTGCTAGCCGTGTATCTGTCTTGTATTAATGCTTTAATTATCC
This sequence comes from Eriocheir sinensis, assembly GCF_024679095.1. Taxonomy (NCBI): domain Eukaryota; kingdom Metazoa; phylum Arthropoda; class Malacostraca; order Decapoda; family Varunidae; genus Eriocheir; species Eriocheir sinensis. The sequence goes on from NC_066547.1 coordinate 14,180,497, forward strand.
ACATCATGTTAATAAATTATATTGAAGAAAATGCCTTTGTGGTGAGCCCTGCAGGCTGGTTGTTAACACCGATTGATCTGGCCCAGTGCCTTCCTGCAGCCTGAGGCCTCCACCCGCTGCCCCGCCAGCTGGCAGATTAACGGGAGGGAATTTGCGTCGCAAGTGAACCATCGGTTTTGTTATTACTTATTGACAGTCTCGTGTGTGTGTGTGTGTGTGTGTGTGTGTGTGTCCTGCTCATAGCCTCGGTGGACTTTCTTAGTGGTCTTTTTTTTTTCAGTAAAGGAAGCAGCTGAGGGACAAACATAAATAAAAATAGCCGCACATGTGCTTCTCTGTAAAAGAATGTAGAGATGAATGAACAAAAGAAAGATCAATTTCGGAAGGAGAGGTGTCTTAGTACCCCCTCTTGAAAAAGTTCAAGTCGTAAACTGCAGAGGAAGGTAGGCTCTTTCAGAGATTACCAGCGAAAGGGATGAAAGAATGAAGATGCTGGTTAACTTTTGCAGAAGGGATTTGGACAGTACAGGGATGAGCTAGGGCAGAAAGAGCGCAGTGGGGGCACGGGATGGGTGGAGGAATGCAGTTAGCAAGTTCAGAGGAGCAGTCAGCATGAAAATATCGATATAAGACAAACAGAGATGCAACATTGCGGCAGAATTTAAAAGGTAGAAGACTGTCAGTAAGATGGGGGAAGCTGACGAGATGAAGAGTTTTCGACTCTACTCTGTTCAAGAGAGCTGTGTGTGTGTGGAGGCCCCCCCCCCCCCACACACACCCACACACAGACATACACACACATGGGATGTATACTCCATACGAGGGCGGACAAGGCCATTGTATATGAATAGAATCTGTGAGGGAAAAAATGGTGGAGACGATACAGTATGTCTATCCCCGAGGAAGCAGATTTAGTTAGAGAGATGAGGTTTCCGTTTGAGATTTTGAGTAATGGTTAGACCGAGGATGTTAGTGTAGCAGAAGGGGAGAACTGAGTGTTGTCGAAGAATAAGGGATAGTTGTATGGAAGACTGTGTCGAGTTGACAGGTGGAGAAAGTGAGTTTTTGAGGCATTGAAGAAAACCAACTTTCTCCGACCCTATTCAGAAATTATAGCAAGGTCTGAAGTTTAGCCTTCTATTGCGTCCAGTCTAGAGTCTTGAAATTGCTGTTGAGAAGGTCTTTTGTCAAAAAATGTTGAGTAATGCATAGTAGAATCATCGACGTAAGAGTGGGTGTGACAGTTAGTTTCGTAAAGATCATTAATTAACAACAGATTAAGAGTGGGGATAAAACAGAGCCTAGCGGGACACCATCACAGTGATCGTCTACCATAGCAAAGATAGGTCGGCCTGAAAGGAAAGTGGAAACAAAAGTACAGAGAGAGGAATAGAATCCGTAGGAGGGTAGTTTCGAAATCAAAGATTTGTGCCAGACTCTGTCGAAAGTTTTTGAGATGTTTAAGGTAAAAGCAAAAGTTTCCCCGAAACGGTTAATAGAGAATGACCAAGAGTCAGTCAGGAAGGCAAGAAGATAACCAAGAGAACGTTCCTTGCGTATTACTTACTCGGGATCAGAGAGGTCAAAAGTTGATAGATGCTTAAGAACTTATCTTAGGATTGATCCTAAGGCGTTAGAAAGATAAGATAGGATAGGGTAGGCGGTGGCTGAGTGGTAGCGTGTGGACTCCACATTCACCGCGTGATGGACGACGTGGGTTCGAATCCTCACGCTACCACTTGGGATTTTTCAGTCACCGCCGAGTGGCCCAAGACTACCCACATGCTGTCCTGAAGACCACCCAACGACCCGGACTCTAGAGGAAACCGTCCAAGTGAATTATGAAGGAGTTCCGGGGGGCAGCATGAGCCAAGAAAAGATGGCGCCACTTTAAAACACTTACCTGCACCATGACGGGCTGGGGCCGAACACCATCCAGGCCCCTCAAGAAAGCCTACTGGTGCTAAAGGTCGACGCGTAAAAAAAAAAGAAAAAAAAGGATGGTAGTTTGAAGGATTAGAACGGTCACCCTTCTATTCCTGGTAGATATTGAAAGACAGAGACGAAAGACTTTGACCAGACCTTAAAAACTGTGATTCTTTCAGCACGGAATCACAGTTTTTTAGGACAATAGTAGGCCATCAGGCTCATAAGCCTTCTGAGGATTGAGGACAGACAAAGCAATGAAAAGATAATTCTTAAGAAATTTGATAACCGACGTAGTGGAGTCAGATGGGGTATGAGTAGGAGGAATATGCCCTGAATCGTCCAGAGTGTAATTTTCACAGATAGTTAAAGCGAAGAGTTTAGCTTTAGAGACAGATTGACAGCAGGGCTAGCCTATGGTGGTCAGCATGGTGGGCCGTCAGCAGACTGCTTTGGGCAGGTTAGAACCCGGACCCACGTATTAATATCTTGCCACGGCATCATGGAAATTGATAAATGGTTACCTGGGTAAACCTGGTTCAGGTAAACTGGTAATCCGAATGTTACTTTTGTCTTGGGTTTCATGGTGTTGTTTCATACCACTTGCTCAAGGGCTAAAGAAACGTAGATGAGTGCCAACGCAACGCGCAGCTTAGTATTGTATGCCCCAAGCTTACCTATGGTGTTCAACTGCTGTCCCTCAGAGGCGCTGGCGAATTTTATTAAAGTGGCCGTCATGATAGATATGGCTTATGACTAATTGGCCCTTGTGGCCTCCCAGTGCTCCTCTCGGCCGAAATCATTGTAGTTAAGGTTCATCGATGAACAACTGGACAGGATCTAGGTAATCTACGCCACTTAGCGATGGTTGAAACTTGCCAGCTGGCTGCGGTACGACTTGAAACAGCGTTTCAAGACCACGATGAGCCAAACACGAAAAACTAATTTTACCTTCGTATTCACTGATACTAATTTTCCAGCCCAACTCACTTACTGCCGGGAAGTCTAATATTGTTTTAGATAAGCTCTTTTTGACTTACTACCAAAACCTGAAAGTGGAAACAGTCCCGGGAAATGAAACTGCTGCAAAAAGAAAGGAAAAAAAGGAATCCAAATGGTTTGAATTCATGAAAGTTTTAGATTATGTGGGGATGTTTTTTTTTCAGCTTCCTCTTCAGTAATGAATTTCTCTTGTGCTTGTAATATATTTTTTCTCTCTCTCTCTCTCTCTCTCTCTCTCTCTCTCTCTCTCTCTCTCTCTCTCTCTCTCGCTGGCAGTCAATGTTTTCTCTAGCTTTTCTTTTTTTTCGTGTCACTTTTTTTGTTCTTGTTTTCCATTTCCCGCCGCCCATTGTTTCCCAGTGTCCTTTTCCACCACTGCCTCTGTAACTTCCCTTTGCTCCTCCATTCTTTCCTCCTCTCCCGCGCTCCCACTCTTCTGTTTCTCACACCCACAAACAGCCGCACTGACGCTAATAACACCACACTTTCTGACTTTTCGCAAGCTGGCCTCTGTTACGACCATTGTTCTTCCTTCCTCCTCCTCTTCCTCCTCCTCCTCTTTCTCCTCCTCCTCCTCCTTCTCCTTCTCCTCCTTCTCCTCCTTCTCCTCCTCCTCCTTTTCCTCCTCACATAAACTAGCTTCCTTCTCTATAGCCAACAAAAGAATTCGACTTTTTGGGGTCTCGGTACAGACAAGACAGACAAACAAAAGCAGAGGTGGACAGATATACAAACAGAAACACACACACACACACACACACACACACACACACACACACACACACACACACACACACATAGTGGTTACCTCGCTCGGCTCATAACCAAGAGGTCCTCGGTTCGATTCCCGGACGGAGCGAATATTGACGGCAGTCTCTTTTCATCCACCGAGCAGTGAATTGGTACAGAGAGTCAGTTGGGGGTCGTGTCCCGCCTCCCTTGTGTGTGTGTTTGGGAGCGTGATGTGAGCTTCCAGGCGTACCCAGTGGTCAGTCGATATTCTGCTAACTTTTTTCCAGGTTTGGGATTGTGAGTCCAGCGCGTGATCAGACCATGGTGAATGACACACATAAGCACACACATACAAATCCCTCATCCCCTCCCCTCCTCTACACAAAGCCTCCTACTGCAGCGGATATCATATCCGCTTATCACTCACCACTCTGGGATTTACGTCTCAGGCTACTTAATTTTTTTCCCTGATAGGAGCGGTAATTCTTCCCCTTTGAGCAGGAGGGATAAATGCCTCTGGTGTGAGGTTCTAACTGTATCCACAGACTCTTAAGCTCTTACTGGCTGTCTATCGCGAGTCCGGCACGTAATCAGACCATGTGTGAATTAATGATTGACACATGCCTAATGTTCCTGTTTTATAATTTTCCAGCGGAATACGTTTCCACTCTCTCTTTAAGATTTTTTTTTGTACACAGAGCGTGCAACATAAATATTGCGTAGAATCTGTTTTCGAGGAAACTAAATAATACCGTTTTTTTTTCACAGTGGACAGACAATACATAAGCGAGCACAAAGGACCCAGCAGAGAAGGGAAAAGGTTGAGGGCAATCAGGGAGCGGCGGGTGTGATGGAAAAGAGCGGCAGGGGCGTGTGTTGGGGGCGTTTCAATGTAATGGCCGGGCGTGAGGATGAAAAGTGTAGCATCTGATTGTAAATGTTGTGCTTTCTGGCGCAATGTGTGTGTGTGTGTGTGTGTGTGTGTTTGGGCATATGTGTTTGCATGCATGGATTTGATGAGAGAGAGAGAGAGAGAGAGAGAGAGAGAGAGAGAGAGAGAGAGAGAGAGAGAGAGAGAGAGAGAGAGAGAGAGAGAGAGAGAGAGAGAGAGAGAGAGAGAGAGAGAGAGAGAGAGAGAGAGAGAGAGAGAGAGAGAGAGAGAGAGAGAGAGAGAGAGAGAGAGAGAGAGAGAGAAATAATTTTACGATAGGAATGAGAGGGAGTGCGGGAAGAAAATAATTACTTGGAGGTATAGGGAAGAAAACAAGGCAAGAGGGAATGGGAAAAGTGCGGTAATTAGGAAAATTTGACGGTTTAATGACTTCTGAAACTACTCACTAACCCAAACTATCTACCCGACTTTTTAATGCTTTCTTTCTTCCTCCCATTTCTTCCTTCGCTAAAATACGCTATTCTCTCCCACCTCCTTCCCCACCTACTCTTCCCATTTTTCTTTTCTTATTTATGTTTAGTCGTACTCTCTTACCCTCTCCAGCCCTTCCCTCCCATTTCCACTATATTGTAGCCGGTCTGTCTCGCCGGCAGGAGTAATGGGCTGTAATTTGTCGAAATTCGGTAATAACCGCTGGGAATGGTAAGACCAGTAATGGCGGTGACTGGTTTGTATAGGCGGTGGCAGTGGTGGCGACGGTGAGAATTGTACTCGCTGTAGTTTCAGATTTTGTAGTGGTTGTGCAGTGGTGGTGATGATGGAATAGATGTATGTAAATAAAGGGGGATGACTAGAAGTGCTTTTTAGGTGGTAATGGCTGAGATTGGTTTGTGGTGACTGTGGTGATGTTTGCAGTATTGGCTTCAAGTAATGGTGATTTTAATGATCTGCCCACACACCCACCCACTCACCTACTCCCCCACCTCCATACTCACACCCTTTTCACCCCACAATCCTCCACACACAAATCCGTCACTTGTGATCTCACTCATTTCGGGGAAGGTACTGGTTGGCGATTGCGAATCCAGCGCGTGGTCAGACCATGATGAATTAAACACACACACACACACACACACACACACACACACACGCACGCACGCACGCACCCCCCCCCCCCCCCCACACACACACACACTACCGGGATTCCTAAATGATCACTGGCCTTTCTAGATGAAGAACAAAGTTTTAATTACTATTTCCTTTGCTGTACCAAAATATAAAAGTAAAGTACTCCTGCAGTTCAGTGGTGCCTGAGAAAAAAATACATTGATGCATGGCGGCAAAGGTAGACTAGTCATGGTTTCTTCTGCAGTTCATATATTTCATTTTAAGTTGGTTGGTCTTGCGTCCAAATTTCGTTCACAATTATTTTTATTGTTATTTTCTGTTGCAACCCGGAGTGTGTGCAACACGCCGACCACTTCCCAGCCCACGGCGCAGTACCAGCAAGTTCACTGGTTCGCCGGACCATTAGTTAGAAGAGGAAAGAGAGGACCTTGCCCTCGATTTCTTAGGTAAAATGCGGCGAGCGTCTGGCCAGCCAGCGGCCCTGTTTGTCTAGAGACGATATTGGCCACCCTGGTGGTGATGTTGCCTCTCGATGGCCCGCGGCAACTTGGCGGGGCAGACGAGGGGAGACTCGGGAGAGGGAAAGGAGGGAGAAAGAGGGATTGATACAAAGAGAGAGAGAGAAAGAGACATGGAAAAAGAGAGGGGGAAAGAAAAGATGCAGGGAGAAAGAGACACATGGAGAAAGAGACACATGGAGAAAGAGACATATGGAGAGAGAGAGAGAGAGAGAGAGAGAGAGAGAGAGAGAGAGAGAGAGAGAGAGAGAGAGAGAGAGAGAGAGAGAGAGAGAGAGAGAGAGAGAGAGAGAGAGAGAGAGAGAGAGAGAGAGAGAGAGAGAGAGAGAGAGAGAGAGAGAGAGAGAGAGAGAGAGAGAGAGAGAGAGATTTACATAAATGTACAGACAGTATGGTCTAGACTTTGAGGTCTGTCCTTAACCGAAGTGAAACGACATGAAAGCCTCCTTAGCGAATATTACGGTGGAGGAAGTGGCGGTCGGGTTTTTCAAATGATTCAGTCGCGTTTCACTTAATAGCTGAAAAGTATATAATTTCCTGTAGAGTGTAGAACATTGTTGGTGAAACAAAATTGCTGCAGTCTGTTTTTTTGGGGGAGGCTTAAAGTAAGCAACTCAAGGGCATTACAATATAAGCCCTAGATGTCTTTTTCGGTTAGTGAGGTTTGTTTATACTTCAGTTTTGTTGCAATATTTCTCGTTCGTGATGTGTCTTCGATCGTAAACAATTTGGATGTGGCCTCATTTGCAAGACCATTAAGTATTTTAAAACACTCGATTAGTTTCTCTCGGAGGCGCAGGAAAAAATTATCCTTGGTGCTACACGTTGAACACCTAATTTAGCAATGTCCTTTGCATGGTGGGTGGAATGAAACAGTAGGGTGTATTCTAAGTGAGGTCGGACTAAATTAATATAGTGGAAATATTACATCTGTTATTGAAGCCCAACACTGTTCATTTTATTCGCTGTCTCAGTGCAATGCTTAAGAAATTTGAGGTTTAAAGCGATTTTTTTTAACAAGATCTTTAACACACTGTATGCTTTTGAGTTTCATACAAGACTTTTCATAATCATACCATCGAGTTTTATATATATATATATATATATATATATATATATATATATATATATATATATATATATATATATATATATATATATATATATATATATATTTATATATTACTGGCCAAAGAACTGAGTTCTGAGAGACACAACTAATGACAGGTGTCCACTACGAGGTATCTCAATTGCTCACCACCCTTTGTTGTCTGTTTTCAGTCAGATTGCGATTCAGTAGTGAACTTTACGAACAGTATTTAAGTGCTTGATTTTTTGTAAAGAAATTTATGGTGGGAAACTTAAGAAACACCTTTGGAAAATCCAGATAAACTACAGCTTGTGATTCGTTTACGTTGTAAACTGAAAATAGGTCAACAAACAGGTCAGGAGGTTGGACAAACAATCTCGTGCGTATTGTGAATTTAGTGAATGACACTTTTTTTTTTTTTTTGCTTCTTTAAATATTTTATGATACATATTTTCTTGTCCTGGGCTAGACAAGAAATGAACGGGATTTTCATTTATACCACTGCCATCGCTGGTGCTGGTGGTTGTATCGATACAAATTGTATTGAATACAAAGGAGAAAAGATAATTCATGTTCTCTATATATTGGTTTTCAGTCAGTAAGTTATTCACGCCGATAATTAAAGTTTCGACTCCATCTCCGATTCTGCTTTAGTTGTTTTTATACTGAATGACTTAGGGCTATCTATATAATTGGCGACAATAATTTCCTCGTACTACGTTTCACCAGACCTGCTAATATTTGTGCCCTTCGCCTGCCATTATGATTAGTTTTGTTATTTTCAGGCGGGTGCAATATTTCCTTTTGCATGTATGACAGTTTTCTCACCTTGAATGCTTGATATTTTTAAAGTGCTCCTCTAGCTACGGTAGGCTCTCTTGAGGGCTCTCTCGGGCGACCCCAGCCCGTTAGTGGTGCAGGCAAGTTTATTTATATACGGTGGCTGCCATGGTGTGACTCCTGTTTGGAGCTCCACTTGAACTAAGCCGCTGCAGTTTGGGTTGACTGAAGATCTGGCTAGCATGTGGGTAATCTTCCGCCACTTAGCGATTGTTGAAAGATCAGCTCGTTTCGCTGGGATTCGAACCTGGGTCCATGGGCTCACCACGCCCGCGCGCTGAGAACTCGGCCACCGCCACGGTGGTCTATCATTAATGTTATATTGCTTCTCGCTAATGGACTTACACATTTAGCTGAGTAAGTAATTGATTTTTAAAGTTTTATTACCTTTCATCTACATTAGTATCCTCTGATAATTGCACGTCCTTCAAACTGTACAAATATTATACGATGTTTACTCTTTGGGAAATATGCAGAAATTTTTATTTTTGTCATTTTTGCTTGGGGTCATTCGATGCGCACTATTTTGTGATCTCAGGAATCAAGATGTTCTCCTTTCGAATATTGAAAACACCCATTTGATTACGCTTTCTTCATAATCTTTGGTCTCATTATCTGTGCAAAGAAAGACGATTAAATATGATGAAGGAAATTTTTTTTTTTCTTAGGTTGATTGAAAAATAGTAGAGTGAAAAGAGAGGGAAAATAATTTGTTGTTATGAATGGACTGGCGGTTACTAAATAAAGAAAAAAAATCCTGGAAATCACACATTTATTTCGAAACGAAAATAAAAAAAAGTATCAGCAACTAGTTTCATGAACAGTAGATTCCAAAGTTTGTCCCTGAATATACGCACATTAGACTTCTTCCTCTCCAAGTACGTGTTTTAAGCCTTCAAAGTCAGAGGAGGCCAAGTATTCTTGATGGCGATGTGTCACGTGGAAAGGTTTTTCCTTCTTCCGCCCTAACGTATATATTCTGATATATTCGTGTTGGATTTCTTATTCGGTGGCGAAAGGAATAAATATTTTCTCCTGCGGCACTCTACCTCCCTTTTACTGCATTATATGAATCCTAGAATATTCCAGATGTAACCATAGCTTAAACTTTTTCCTCTCTACGAGTGAGTTGCATCATAATGCCTCGAAAATTACACTGCCGGAGGAGAGGCTATTTTTTTCTCCATAGCCTAAATTTGTATATAACAGTAGAAAGAAGAATGCAAGGTGCCGGCTGGGACGTTTCAGGACTACAGTATTTCGAGTCCACTTCCGTTCAACGCCGGCTGTACCCGCCCCGCCTGCTGGGATCCGCTGTAATGCCGCTCGTAATTGCCGCCGAGTCGAACTAATGCTTCATGTTGTGCTGCTGCTCCCCGCTGCTTCATACGTTGTGGTGGCAGCGTTACCAGTCACGAAGTTGGAACAAAAATACTGACGCACACACTCACTGCGGTATTTCCAGGAGAGGATTAAAAGCAGATTATAGTAGTGAAAAAAATCAAATATGAAAATATATATATGCTGAGAAAAAAATATTCTTGTGATTCGATGCTACTAGTTATAAGTAAATCTCGTAGGTTTGTGCATCAGGAGCAAAGGTAAATTTGGGGGCAAATACGCTAAATCTGCGCGTGGCCTCGATGCTTATCTCCGTCGCATTGGCCCTTGAACGTGGTGGGTGGAAGCTCATTACCCCGGGTCAGGGGCCACTGTGACATCCGGGATCCGAAGTTTACCTCCCTCAGGTCTCCCCAGATACTCATTTATAGGCCACCACGAAAGAGAGAATGAACAGCTGGGAGGGCTGCACGCCGACTGCCTGAGCCGGGATGCGAGTCTGGCCCCACGGATTCTTAGCTGGCATGCTAACCTCTTCACCACGGAAACGGATAGCAACAAAGCCGTCTCACAAACGCTACACCGGCTGTGTTCAGGGGCGACGGCCTTGCGGTCTCATTTTATATTTGAAAAAAAGGAGGGCGTGTCTTATTGTCTTTATTATCTGAGTAAGGAAATGAGAGAGAGAGAGAGAGAGAGAGAGAGAGAGAGAGAGAGAGAGAGAGAGAGAGAGAGAGAGAGAGAGAGAGAGAGAGAGAGAGAGAGAGAGAGAGAGAGAGAGAGAGAGAGAGAGAGAGAGACAGAGAGAGAGAGAGACCCCATTGACCCAATCTCATGACTGCAGATGAGTGTCTGTGTTTGTCCATGTGGTCCTCCAATTACACAACGATGCGGCGTGAGCAAATCGTGAGTGAGGCAGCGTCTGGTATTGGTGGGCTAAAGCAAGTTCCCTCTCCCATCACTCCCTCTGTCACCCCCTCATCCCCCCCTTCACCCCCCTAAGGCGCGTATACATCTGGCCTTTCCCCTGTGACCTCTTCCCTTGGTGTGTGTGTGTGTGTGTGTGTGTGTGTGTGTGTGTGTGTGTGTGAGAGAGAGAGAGAGAGAGAGAGAGAGAGAGAGAGAGAGAGAGAGAGAGAGAGAGAGAGAGAGAGAGAGAGAGAGAGAGAGAGAGAGAGAGAGAGAGAGAGAGAGAGAGAGAGAGAGAGAGAGAGAGAGAGAGAGAGAGAGAGAGAGAGAGAGAGAGAGAGAGAGAGAGAGAGAGAGAGAGAGAGAGAGAGAGAGAGAGAGAGAGAGAGAGAGAGAGAGAGAGAGAGAGAGAGAGAGAGAGAGAGAGAGAGAGAGAGAGAGAGAGAGAGAGAGAGAGATAGAGAGAGAGAGAGAGAGAGAGAGAGAGAGAGAGAGAGAGAGAGATTTTCCCACTCACATAAATATAAGTAAAACACCTCGTACCACCGACTCCTTTATTCCTGGCACGTTTCGCTCATTTTGCAAAAAAAAAAAAAAAAAACGCTGCAACGCCCCTCGAGACCTCAGGGCTTAGAGGTGATGCATTATGTGGAACAGGCTTAGACTTATGCCGGAGGAGGAGAGGAAAGGAAAGAGAGAAGGATCTAGGAAGCCGAAGTGAGGAAAGGCTGGGGGGAGGGATCTAGGAGGCGGAGGAGTGAGGCCGTGGTGAGGGCCTGGAGGGGATTCCGGGGTCCGGTGTAAATAAGGCTCGGGCATCAGCGCGCAATGTGTCGCAAGTCCCGCAGCACCAAGATAGTGTTTGTCTGAGTCCTTTCTTAGAAACTGACATTACTCTCCCTTGTACCTTCCCCGGGGGCGGCTTGGGTGGGCGTCTTCAGAGGAGGGTAAGTATCAGGTCTCACGTTTTTTATACACAAACTTTTGGTCTCTAACGCAAAATCTTATGGCAAGACACCACAGTAGCTTGACAGGTATGTGATTCCTACCTGCATGAAGTTACTGTAGAAGGTATTTTCTATGTGATTAAATTTGGTATGCATGTGAATGAGCTATGTAGGAAATAATGACGGAAAGTGTGCATTACTTTATAGGTAATATCGCTTTCAATGCTGCTGCTGTACGTACATTGCTTGTTTTGGAGGGCCCGCTCTCCCCTGAAAACTGTCAATACCTACTATTACTGTACTTTGTTTCTTAGGTGATGTCATTGATTGTTAAAGTAGAGTGCCGTCATTCAATTAAATTACGAATATTTTTTAATCATGAAACTAGCTAGATTATCTCAATTATATATATTTGGTACGTGTCTTTGAAACAATACATGATGTCATGAACAGCCGATCAGGTGAAAGGGGGCGGAGCTTAACCAATATGGGGGAGGGGCTTCTCGCCGAGTTAATTTGAACAGACTATAGTTGATCACCTCCGAAATTCTCCGCCTCCACTGTGCTCATCTAATCGCCTTTCTTGGTACCTTCTCAAAGGCCGCTTCCAAATGAGCAAACACATGGAACGGTTGCCTATTCATTTCCATCAAACACTGGCAGCAATGAAGGAGCCGTCGTGACATTACTGCACGGCGCTCCTGTAAGCTAAGGTAAGCGATGAAGTTGAGGAGAGGCGGAAAAAGATGACTGAGTCTCCCAAATACATGTTCTTACTCATCTGTCAGTCAATACAAACACAAATCTATATGCATGCATGCATACAGACTATTCCCAGGGACACTATCAAGCGCTGCTCCACCCTCCTGCCTGTATAAAACCCGGCCAGCCACCCTTCCATCTCTTAAAACACATAATTGAATGATGTACTCTGATTTTCAGTTGTAATTACACAATTATATATTCATGTATTTTTAATGTGTGTTCATTTGTCAGGGTCGCTGTCGCCGTCCCAGCGCACCGCACGGAGAGGGTTGTTGAGAGGCGCCAGGAATTGGTAAGTCACTTTTTTTTTTGTCTTGGAATAGTGTGAGTAGTGCGCATTAAAACTTAATTGTTTACACTAGTTCACATTCATGTCTGTACATACTACTCTAGTAAAATTTGAACTCTGTATATTTTCAATTCAGACTTTTATATGCTATTTTAGTGCTGCATTACCGTGATTATTCATCGACTTCGAAATAGAGATCAAAGCACTACTATACACATACACTTTATGTGTATGTTTGTGTGTAAAATGATTAAGTTTCATTGCTATGTGCTTTAATTATGTATCTCTGAACTGTGACGAGAGTGCGAGAAAAATAAGAAAAAAGCGCAGCAAATCACTCCATATATTTTCGAGAAACACAACCTCGTTTCGTACGGCCTTTACTGTCCCATGGCTATTTCCGGCACGACGAGTGGATATTCCTGAAAAATTGTTGTGTGAGGGTGAAACGGAAGAAACAAGGAAGAGAAGCAAGACGTAAGAAGGAAAACGAAGGAAACGAGGACGTAAGAAGGACGAGGACGAGGACGTAAGAAGGAAAACGAAGGAAACGAGGAAGAGAAGCAAGACGTAAGAAGTAAGCACAAAGGAAGCTCGATGCGAGGCCGTGATAACATGTGCCTGTTAACACGTCAGGAGTGATGGGCGCGGCACATAATAAAGACAGGTGTGTGATGAGGGAGCACAGTATGGGAGCGGGTAATTCTTCATTATAGCAGAAAGGTTGGTGGGCGTGTAATAGCTGGGGCGTATCAAAGCTGGAATGTGGATTAGCTTTCGATGATAATGTATCTGTTTTTTATACATTTCAAAGTTAAAGAAAAAATCAATAGCGTCTCTCTCTCCCTTATTCCCTCTATTATTCAAGATCTGGATAATTTCTTCCGGTTGAATAGTTTGAAGTGATCTTTTTACCTCGTGTCTTTATAACGTTTAATCTTTTTATATGAGACAAGTTTTGACTGTGAGAGTCTGAATGCCCATTAGACCGCATTTACGTTTGTTATTCTATTAAATGAAAAGAAAAAAAACATATATAAATAGAAGATGAAAGAAGCTTTACTTAAAAAAAAAGACATGCAACACACACACACACACACACACACACACACACACACACACACACACACACACACACACACACACACACACACACACACACACACACACACACATATACATTCAATGGCTGTAGTAGTACCATGAAATACCCCGTCAATCCACCAGAATTCACAAGCGTTCCATTAACAGCAACATTTGACAGGAATAAAAAAGCCGGAAAAAATGTACACCACTCGGCTCAATATCTAGAGAGAACACAAACACGTGTAACGAGTATGCCAGCACATGTGACTGAGGGCCGGAGCGATACGATGTGTCAATATGGACAGGTAGAGCGACAATATGTGAGAGAGAGAGAGAGAGAGAGAGAGAGAGAGAGAGAGAGAGAGAGAGAGAGAGAGAGAGAGAGAGAGAGAGAGAGAGAGAGAGAGAGAGAGAGAGAGAGAGAGAGAGAGCGCAATTGAATAAATTAATTAATATATGAATGAATGAAAGACACAAAGGAAGACAAAGAAAAAGATAAAGAGAGAGAGAGAGAGAGAGAGAGAGAGAGAGAGAGAGAGAGAGAGAGAGAGAGAGAGAGAGAGAGAGAGAGAGAGAGAGAGAGAGAGATCGTCGACTGTCTGTTACGGTACAAAGGAATTGAGTCAGAAGTGAAAGATTCCGCCTTGATTGCCTCCCTCCCCCCTCCTCGCCCTCTCGGACCCACCATTAGCTGCATGATTGGATGGTCACCTCATGGAATACAGATGAGAAGGGGAGTGGCTGGGAAGTGGAAGGGAAGTGTTTTAATCTAGCTCCTGCACAGATAACCACACACACACACACACACACACACACACACACACACACACACACACACACACTCATCATTATCATCATCATATTTAGCTTCTATCACTCAACTGCAGGTTACTCGCTTTTTCAAACATTTCCATTCGTTTCTCTCCTGTGGTTCTAGTTTCCAATGTCGATGGAAACATTCAGCAACATTTTTTATTTTATACCGCAATCAAATGAGCGGCTTCCCATTGACACTTATATATCAGTTATTTTCATAGTCTGTCAGCCTTTTTTTTTTTTCTTTTTCCATTTCTCGCCCTTTCTTTTATATCTTCGTCCTGACCATTGCCTTGTATATTGTAAGTGCCTTTTTTATGTCATCTGTTGTCTGTTCTCATACCCATTTGCAGTTTTTGGTATCCATTAAAGTGATATCCAGTACCGAGCTCTCCATACCTTTTTAGCACTTCTCTGTTTTCTTTGCAGACACTTGGTTAGTATCCTTGTCGGTGATCCATGTGTAAAAACTGGGAGAACTCGCTGATTAAAACCTCCCACTTCAAGCTATCGGTAGAGAGCCATGTTTCACGATTGATACCCCTCGCTTCAAGCTATCGGTAAAAGTTCCATGTTTCACGATTGATACCCCTCATTTCAAACTATCGGTAGAGAGCCCTTAAAGTTCCATGTTTCACGATTGATACCCCTCATTTCAAGCTATCGGTAGAGAGCCCTTAAAGTTCCATGTTTCACGATTGATACCCCTCGCTTCAAGCATATCGGTAGAGAGGCCTTCAAGACATTTCCTTATTTTCTGGAAGCACTCCTATCTAGTCTTATAAGATTTTCTCTATCTGGTTCTAGTGTGGTAATTTTTTTGTACTATTTGTGGACACATTTATTTACTCTTCCTCTTAGATGACTTAATTCAATCATGATTATCGAACATTATTTATTTATCTTATTCATCCAAGCCCTTCTTGCAGACTCTCCCTGTTTTATCATTTTCATACGATGTTTACCATAAGTCTCGCAAAAAATATATCATCTGGAATTTTTTTAGATATTTGTCTCCTTTTATGATTCCTTTATTTTTTAGTAAAGCTTTTTTTATAGTTTCCTCCAAGCACCGCGTAAGCAATTAAGATAATATAGTATTGCTCTAACTCTCTTAATGTGACTTTTTTAGTACCTGTATGAAATTTAGTAGTCGCTGTTCCATTTTTGCACGTCTTCAAGAGTTATACAATAGATTTCTCCTACGCTTTGTTGTCAAATCACATTCAGCACCGCGACAGTTTCCACTTTGCCGAAGGCTTCCTCGATGCAATGTCAATGAATGCCAAGCAGAGCGATTTATTGAACTCGTTTGTTTTCTCTATGATCTGATTTATTGCCTGGACGAGAGACATGGTTGATAACCCACTTCGAAAACCAGCTTTTTCCCTTAGCTGATTGTATCTTAAATTCTGTTTGTGATAATGCTTGTAAATAGTTTATAGATAACTGACAGTAAGCTGAACTTGGTCAAACTTGGTCGGATTATTCACTCAAAAATTTATAGTGAATAATTTGCGGTCATTTTTTTTTACGTGTTCGCCTATAGCGCCGGTAGGCATTCTTCAGGGGCCTGGTGGTCGGCCCAAGCCCATCATGGCGCAGGTAAAAAAAATTTATAGTGACGCCATTTATTCTTGGCTCATGCTGCCCCCTGGAACTCATTCTTGATTAACTTGGACGGTTTCTTCTAGAGTCCGGGTTGATGGGTGGACTTCAGGACAGCATGTGGGTAGTCTTAGGCCACTCGGCGGTGACTGGAAAATCCCGGGTATTAGCGTGGGGATTCGAACCCGCGTCGTCCAGCACGCGGTGAATGCAGGGCCTGCACGCTAACCACTCAGCCACCGCCTACCCTAAATTTAATTACCGTGTGGCATCAGTTACATTTCAATTCAGTCAAAGATACTAATTGAACATCTAGCTATAATGATGATGATGACAAGTTTAACTATGTTCAAACAATTATTATGAACAGAGGGCATGTTCATTTTCATATTCGAGATTTCTTATTGCTAAAGTTGGAAAAAAAAGTGGCTGGTAAAATAACGGTAGGACATTAGGGTATTGGCGAGGTAAACGGATAAGCTGTGGTCGACTCTGCTGAAAATCAATGAGAGAAGAGAGATATATAACTGGGTAAGAAAACAATTTGCAAACTTTGTGAACTGTAACCAGTGGACAGTAAACACAGATATTGGTAAATAACCGAAACAAATATGAAGCAACTAAAACTGTAGAAAATATCGGGATTGAAGATATCAACGGAAACTTAACTAGATTTTCAAAAAGACTGCACATGAAGTAAAAAGGAAACAAAATAACTTAGGCTCCCAGTGAGTTCATCCTGTGAAAAAGTTCCTCATGATTACAATCAATGAAGCGCAGATTTCAGGTTCTGTAGTAGAAATCATTTAGACGAAAGTTACTATTTGAAGAACTCAAGTACACAACAGGAGTTAGGAGTTTTATAGTGAATCACATATACATATTCAAATATTCCGGGTTCTTGCTTGCTACCCTCGGGCTTACCCCTTTAGTAAAATGCAAGACCACTCTTAGTCGCTGTTTGTTCCTCTTTAAGTCTTCTTACGATAATGAATCTTATATCTCATCTGATATGCGACGCTCCTAGATGAGCACTAACATATTAGCTTCCGTTCTCAAAGTCCGTGTATTATAAGTTCGAATATCCAGTAACTAATAGAAGCCTGGAGCATTAGTCCGGATATTCCTTGCGCCCCCTGCCCCAGAGTGACATTGCTCGCCTCTATAAACAGGCACTCCTCCACTGCCAAGCAGTTTGTTGAAACGCCAGGTCACGTAAGGGAGGGACACGGCCAATATCCCACACTGGTGGCTTACGGCCCTGTGGCGGGAGGAACATACTTTTTCAGAACCGTGCTCGCAACTAGTTAAATCTGTATCATGGCATTACTGGGTCACTGCAGCACGCAAGCCTGTTCACCACGTCTAGGTGTCTGCTGCTCTCTCTCTCTCTCCTCTCTCTCTCTCTCTCTCTCTCTCTCTCTCTCTCTCTCTCTCTCTCTCTCTCTCTCTCTCTCTCTCTCTCTCTCTCTCTCTCTCTCTCTCTCTCTCTCTCTCTCTCTCTCTCTCTCTCTCTCTCTCTCTCTCTCTCTCTCTCTCTCTCTCTCTCTCTCTCTCTCTCTCTCTCTCTCTCTCTCTCTCTCTCTCTCTCTCTCTCTCTCTCTCTCTCTCTCTCTCTCTCTCTCTCTCTCTCTCTCTCTCTTTTTATTTAAACTGATAATAGTACACAACATATTTGTTTTTGTCGACGACACTTTATGCGATCGTTCGTAACGAGAAGCATATGTTTCACTGTGCACTTTTCAGGGCTTAAAATGTTACTTTTTCTTGTGCATTATTTCAAAAGTCCTTTACACTTGTTCACTGTGTATTTAGCATCACTAGTGGTGTGGGGCATGTTCTTCGCCAACTGTGAGCAGCCACTTTTACCTGCTGGGTGGCATTTCCCTCACTGTTGGCCCTGCCGCCGTGAACGTGTTCCATTAGCGGGACACCCTGGAGGTGAAGGTCCTCTGACGCTGGCTGGCGTGTGACCTTGGCACCCCGACATGCTCGTGGCTGGAGAGTACCGTTCTCGTATCTCTCACAGCCTCTCGCGGGGGTAGCCTCAGCCTCTCCAGGTGTGGTACTCTATGAGGCATATGAGGTGTGTGTGTGTGTGTGTGTGTGTGTGTGTGTGTGTGTGGCTGTGTTGTCTTGTACCGTGTTGTGTTGTCCTGTGTGCGTGTTTTTTTTTTTGTGTGTGTGTGCCTTTCAGAGTGAATTATCATCCCTATCAGAGTGTGTTCCATTGCATTGGCGTGTGTACAAGGCTGCATCGGTGTTCCTTCCATCGTTTTCATGAGCTGCATGCGGTGTTCCTTGTTCATACATTAACCTGCTTTTCCCGCGGCGGGGGTCATTAGGGCTTAGTGCACTGCAACGAGAGGAAATCTGGGGCATTACGGCCAAACACGGAACCCGCATCTTACGGCCGGGCAGGAGAGAGAATGGTACAGCCTCTGCCTCAGCCATTGAGTCTACAACACACGTACATGCATCACAGAATGAGACTGATATGGCGGAATAACATTTTCTGCATGCCAAAACACGCACTCCATTCCACTGGGGAATAGAAACACGTTCTGTATGTTGTAGCAATAGACATTCTGCATATCTCTAGACGATACAATTTGAAGCAAAACTTTTTCAGAAGAGTCGGCAGGGCGGTAAATTGTTATGTGATACTCTGTCCAGAGTTGTGGGGGGTGGTAGCAGCAAGGCCTGGGCTGTGACAAGGAATAGAAGTAACATCATGTAGGTGTGATATATTACTAAAGTTGCTCGTAAAATGGGAGGAGATATATTGCGCGTTATTTGTGTATCCGTTTATAATATATGGAAGGTTATTCGTCAGAGTAATTCATAAAGCCGGAGAGGAAGGTGGCGGATATTGAAAATAAGGCTGAAATAGACTCCTCTCTACTACTCTCTCTCTCTCTCTCTCTCTCTCTCTCTCTCTCTCTCTCTCTCTCTCTCTCTCTCTCTCTCTCTCTCTCTCTCTCTCTCTCTCTCTCTCTCTCTCTCTCTCTCTCTCTCTCTCTCTCTCTCTCTCTCTCTCTCTCTCTCTCTCTCACTCTCTCTCTCTCTCTCTCTCTCTCTCTCTCTCTCTCTCTCTCTCTCTCTCTCTCTCTCTCTCTCTCTCTCTCTCTCTCTCTCTCTCTCCCTCTCTCTCTCTCTCTCTCTCTCTCTCTCTCTCTCTCTCTCTCTCTCTCTCTCTCTCTCTCTCTCTCTCTCTCTCTCTCTCTCTCTCTCTCTCTCTCTCTCTCTCTCTCTCTCTCTCTCTCTCTCTCTCTCTCTCTCTCTCTCTCTCTCTCTCTCTCTCTCTCTCTCTCTCTCTCTCTCTCTCTCTCTCTCTCTCTCTCTCTCTCTCTCTCTCTCTCTCTCTCTCTCTCTCTCTCTCTCTCTCTCATATTCAAAGTCTCACTTTAAGAGGAAGTTTTGCCACCATTTCTTTATGAGAAATAACTGTGGAATGCAATGGTATGCGCGAGTCAGGAGGGAAGGTTTGTTCACAATATTCCCTGCAGGTGGTCCGGTTCCCGCCCCTTCCATGCCCGCCCTCGCGCCGAATCACGTCCGTCCGTAGCTATGTTTTTTCTTTCCTCTTTTTCACCTTCATTATTTTCGGTGCTGTTCCAAAAAGTTTAAACATTATTTGCTTCCTCCCAGAGACACTGCAAATCTAACAAGCTATTTTTACATTTTAATTGCTTTCGGTTGTGTTCCAGAATATTGTAACCATTCGTAGCGTTGCGTCGCTGCAGTATGCGATGAATGAAAATTCGCAAAATGGCGAGCAAAATTTTACGTAAAAATTGTCTTCTCCATGAGAAAAGTCTGGCATTTTTATCCACAGCCAAGGGAGAAATTTTCTGGCTGTATTGTTGTTGCTTCAATCAGTGGGACGAGAGAGAAGGAAGGGGAGGTAGCAAGAGGAAGGGAGAGGCAAGGTAAAGGGAGACGGGAAGGTTGGAGGTAGAAAAGGGATGGACGGAGAGGAGGAGAAAGAGAGGAAGGAAGGCAATCAAGACAGGAAAAAATTGTTGGGCATGGAGAGAGAGAGAGAGAGAGAGAAGAGAAGAGAAGAGAAGAGAAGAGAAGAGAAGAGAAGAGAAGAGAAGAGAAGAGAAGAGAAGAGAAGAGAAGAGAAGAGATAGAGACCTTTGCACAGGCCGAAAGATTTTCCGCTGACAAGGAGCGGTTGCTGTTCCCACTTGAGCGAGGGGGACGGTGTGTATCGTGTGGGATATTCCAGCTGCACCCACAGATACATGAGTGTGTAGCTTCAAGCTCAAAACGAGTAGGGTACTGGGTGGCTGTCCAACACGTGATCAGACTGTAAGTGAAGTAGAAGCCCCCCACTTACGTACATGGTTGAGGCCAGTTAACCTTTACAGAGTAGCTCAAGCCTCTAAGAATCAGTCATGTACTATCCCCCTACATCCATAAATCTTAACGTCTATTTGAAATCTTAATTCGTATTTGTTTCAATTCAATATCTGCTGCAAGGTAAAGATAGCTACGCAAGGTAGTTTCATGCTGGGGGGGAGGGGGGGGATACGTTGTTCCAATATAACAATACTGTTCTTCTACTGCGCCTACAACCACTATACTCCTTCAGTCAAAAGTCTTCCTGCTGTCAATTTCTTGTTTACCGAGAAAGATTGTATAATGACAGAGCTGACGAGCCGTGTGGAGATAATTGGAAGGATAAAAAGTGTATTTGCGTTTTGTCGCTCCATCTACAAACCTGGGGGTGGAGGAATATGACAGACGTTACGAGTCTTCTTGCCCTGTGAACCTTGCAGGCAAATGACAAATATCTCCCGAGCCGAGTTTCATGATGAGTTGCGGGTCGGTCTCCCTCCTTTGTTTTGCCTCCCCTGTCATTTCCTTCATATACTGCCTCTATTCTTCTGTTTATCTCTGCTGACATCATCGTCTCTCCTTCCTCTCCTCCCTCTTTCTTTTCTTTCCCTGTCCATATCATGTGTTATTACCGCCCTCCCCCGTCTCATTATATGTAATAGACAGCCTTACCTTCATCACCACCTGTCCTTTCATTGCTAAATTCGGCTCCATCTGTATTCTCTCTCTCTCTCTCTCTCTCTCTCTCTCTCTCTCTCTCTCTCTCTCTCTCTCTCTCTCTCTCTCTCTCTCTCTCTCTCTCTCTCCTCTCTCTCTCTCTCTCTCTCTCTCTCTCTCTCTCTCTCTCTCTCTCTCTCTCTCTCTCTCTCTCTCTCTCTCTCTCTCTCTCTCTCCTCTCTCTCTCTCTCTCTCTCTCTCTCTCTCTCTCTCTCTCTCTCTCTCTCTCTCTCTCTCTCTCTCTCTCTCTCTCTCTCTCTCTCTCTCTCTCTCTCTCTCTCTCTCTCTCTCTCTCTCTCTCTCTCTCTCTCTCACACACACACACACATTATCATCCTTCTTTCTCTCCATTTTCACTGTCCCCTCTTCGTCACGCGCTTCCTATATCTTCCTTTCCTCCATCATTTCGTTATTGTTTTTAATCCCATTCCCTTCCACTTTCTCATCCCTTCAGCAGTTTTCGCCTTTTCTTCGTTTTCTATTAGTGAAGCAGACTCTTCCTCCTCCTCTCCCATCCGTGAACCCTCCCCTTAATCCCCCACCAATAGTCAGTAAGAGGAAGGGCGGCAAGGCGGTCGCTTTTGTCGCACCGTCGGGAAGCGAAATCACAATGGGAAAAGTTGGTTGTGTAGGTTCAGCGTATCATAATTGGCACGTATGATAAGGGGAGAAGGTAATAATGGTGCGCACGTGTATTCGAAACTGGGACAAACACACACACACACACACACACACACACACACACACACACACCAAAAAAGAAAACAATCAGTCCGAAAGCGTTAGTTGCCGTAACGTTATAATGGACTAACCGACTTACGTGTGTGTGTGTGTGTGTGTGTGTGTGTGTGTGTGTGTGTGTGTGTGTGTGTGTCCCAGATATAAATAATTCGTCCATATAAACCGTTATTTAGGGTTATGTTTGTGATAATATCTGTGTTGTCTTTGTGGTCACGTACGTGTGTGTGTGTGTGTGTGTGTGTGTGTGTGAAGGAGGGTGGGTATGTGTGAGTGGGTGGGTATAAGTGTGCGTACGAGAGAGAGAGAGAGAGAGAGAGAGAGAGAGAGAGAGAGAGAGAGAGAGAGAGAGAGAGAGAGAGAGAGAGAGAGAGAGAGAGAGAGAGAGAGAGAGAGAGAGAGAGAGAGAGAGAGAGAGAGAGAGAGAGAGAGAGAGAGAGAGAGAGAGAGAGAGAGAGAGAGAGAGAGAGAGAGAGAGAGAGAGAGAGAGAGAGAGAGAGAGAGAGAGAGAGAGAGAGAGAGAGAGAGAGAGAGCGAGAGAGAGAGAGAGAGAGAGAGAGAGAGAGAGAGAGAGAGAGAGAGAGAGAGAGAGAGAGAGAGAGAGAGAGAGAGAGAGAGACCGACCGTATCTCTCCTTCTTTACCATTATCGCCTCCGCCACCGCCACGGGAAGGGAAGAGGATGCTGTCAGCGCAAAGTTATCTCCCCATCAATCTTTTCTTTCTTCCCTTTGTGTCTGCACCTGTATCTGTGCGTCTGGCCCTACCTGCGATTGTTTACCTGTATGTCTGTATTTGTCTACACATGTCTGTCTGTCTCTCTCTGCGTGTCGATAAATCCAGCATCCAAAATGTGAAACTTGTCGGTCATAATTGAACTAGACATATTGACATGGGTATGGCTGTGTGCGGGGTCTCTGGCGTGACGTCTGGGAGATATAGAACGGGGCGAATGAATGGTTGGAGGGAATAATTGAAGAAACTTTAGTTATTAGAGGGGAATGGCCTGACTGGGTGATACATGGTGAGAGAGAGAGAGAGAGAGAGAGAGAGAGAGAGAGAGAGCGAGAGCGAGAGCGAGAGCGAGAGAGAGAGAGAGAGTCCTTATTAACTTTTACTAGAAAAAAAAGAGAACACGTAAAGGGAAGGAGAGAGAAAGAGATGATTGCATAACGTTAATTAGAGTGTGGTTATACTGAAATGGGTTGGAAGGGAAAGGACAGAGGAGGAGCATAAGCTACGGTGTACGACAGAGTGAAGGGCGGAGCTTAGTGACGCGAATAGTGGTGTCGGTTAAAAATATCGAGAACAAGAAACAAGATAAAAAATCGTGCATGTTTTCCTTTTGTATCTCTTGTTTCGAATGTTACAAATGAATATAAAATTGAAAAGAGAATAATTCGAAGTTTTTCCTCAGTTATATTCTTTCTTTCTGTTTTTTTTTCTTTCTTTCTTTCCTTCTTTCTTTCTCGTTTAGTTTTTCTGTCATTCTTTCCTTCTTTATCTCTCTCTCTTTCTTTCTTTGCCTTTTATCTACTACTACTACTACTACTACTACTACTACTACTACTACTACTACTACTACTACTACTACTACTACTACTACTACTACTACTACTACTACTACTACTACTACTACTACTACTACTACTACTACTACTCCTTCCCCGTCTCCCTCTTTCTTTCTTTCTTGTTCTTGTGTTCTTGTGTTCATACCCTTGAAGAAAACGAGCGGAAAATAAGAGAGGGTACGGAACGAGGAGATTAGTTAATGACGGGAGGGGGATGAGAAGAGAGAGATAAATAACAGGGAAAGAGATACCGAGCGATTCGATCATCACACTGACGGCGATGTTGATTATGAGGTTTACTATTTTTTTGCATACTTCGATCTTCTTTTTCTCCTTTTTTCTTTTCCTCTTCTTCTTTTCTTTTTTCTTTGTCTTTTTTCTTTATTTCTATTAATTTCTTTTTTCTTTAATTTCTTCTTTCTTTTTCTCTCTCTCTCTCTCTCTCTCTCTTGTTCATCCTAATTTAGCAAACAATTCCCTCTCTGTCTGTCTTCCACGCCAGAGTCCTCTTTTCATACACACCCTCTCTCTATTTACTTGCATCGTCGCCTTATTCTCTTTCATTAATTGCTTTCTTCTTCTTCCTTCCCCTCCTCTTCAGCCTCTCCCCTTTCCTCTTATTCCTCCAATTGAAATCTGTAGGCCTTTCTCTGTTTTTTCTTTATCTTTCTTTCTTCTTGTTCTTGTACTCTCTTGTTGTTTCTTGTACTTCTTGATCTTGTTCTTCTTGTTCGTGTTCTTCTCGTTCGTGTTCTTCCTTCTCTCCTCTTTCTCTCCTCCACCTCTTCTTCATACTCTTCCTTTTCCAACTCCTTTTGCACAGGTATCGACAGCGCCATATACTCGTGTTGAGCGAGTCCATAACACCGTGGGCCAGGCCAATCCGTCGTAAGACTTCCTGGCCATACTCACCGTTGTTATGAACTACGCTACCAAGATTCGTGAAACTTTCTGAGATCTCAACGTCCTCGCCACACACATGAACAGACTGTACTGTTTCATCTAGCAAACCTCCAAGCACCTATACCTTGGTCTTGGCCCAGGAGACCTGAAGTCCCAAGGGCTTCGCCTTCTCGTGCAGTGCCTCGAGAGAGCCATCACCAAAACCTCCAGTGACTCCGCCAGGATTACTGCATCATCGGCAAAAACAAGGTCAGTTACCCTGGTATTGTCAATGGATGCTCCGCAATGAGTCTGGTCCACAATTCTGCCCAATACCCAGTTCATACAAGTGTTGAAAAGCGATGGGACAAGGACACAGCCCTGTCTCACTCCCGCATTCCCTGGAATGAGGCTGGTAAAGCCCCCCCCCCCCCCCTCCTTACAGAATACAGGCCAGTAAGCAAACCAATAGTCTTCGCAGGAATTCCACGGGGTCGCAGAAGATCCCAGAGTGCCTCGCGATGCACTGTATCAAACCCCTGCTCCTTTTCCACTTCTACTCCTTTTCATCTCCTTTTCTTCCCCTCCATCCCTTCCCCTTTAGACATCGTCGTCGTCCTCATTGACAGGCAGACTAAGTCACTAGAGTGAGGAACCTTGTATTAAACAAACAGTCTGTCTGTTGCCCCCCTTTCCATGTTTCTATGTTTCCTTCTTGGTCTCTGCCTCCTCCTCGGTCTCTCCCCTCTTTTAGTACCCTTCCTCCTTGTCCTCCTCTTCCTCTTTCTGTTCTTCCTCCTCCTCCTCCTCCTCATCCTCTTCTTGTCCCTCCTCCTCTTCCTGTCCCTCCTCCTCCTCTGCCTCTAATAGAATGCTCACATCACGAACCAACATTCGCCATCCATCAAGGAAACTACCCAACACTTTGTTTTCTCCCTACTTTTCTCGCCTCCACTTTTCACTTTTGTGTTCTATCTCTCCGCTACGTGGCTATAACATGATTGTATCTCCTAGCCTGGAACAGTGTATCTCAATTTCTTTGTCTTTTGTTTCCTATTGTTACATTTTCTTTTATTATTTTTGCAGGCATCATAATCTTTTTTTATACTCCAGGCCTTCTGTGCTGTATTCTTGTTCATCTCCCATCTCATTTCTGTTTTTCCCGAGTGTTTATTTATAGTGCAGAATAAGTTTTCTCTCTGGCTTTGTAGTGAACGAGTATATAATTTATGTGTGTGTTTGTGTATGTGTGTGCACGTAACTCACCTACTTGTATATATTCCTGAACTCAGCTACAAACTAACGTGTCCTGGGTCTGATGGACTTGAGTTTTTAATCTTGGGTTACCCGCCATTGGCTGAACACAACCCAAGACTGATGATACTCGGTACCCATCCACTGATGGATGGACATAGGCACATGTGGAAAGAGATTGCACATTTCTCTCCCCTCCACCTGGGAATCAAACCCGGGATCTTTCGGTTGTGAGTCGATCGTGCTAACCACTGCACTACTGAGCATTGAGTGATTCACACGTGCACACACCCGGGAGGCAAGATAGAAAGAGATGCGACATTGCTGCTGAATTTAAGTGGTAGAAGAATACTAGTAAGAGGAGGGGAGTTGATGGGATGAATAGCCTTTGTCTCCACTCTGTCTAAGATGTGAGATTCATACTCCCTACGAGGGCGTTTTGTTATGTCAGACAAGGTTGTCAATTAAAAAATTTCCGCACACGAAACAGCGAAAGAGGAGGGACGAAAGGAGGACAGCAGAAGTGACAGCGGCACGAAGATAAATGCTTTTGCCTGGTGTGTATTATTTACTGTTCCGGTCGAGGTGTTTTATTTGTTGACGCTCTGATGACGTGTAACCCACACGCATGAAGGATAATGCTCACCTGTTGAAGTTGTTTTCTGCTGTTGCTGAATTCACTGGGAGACCAATGGAACTAAAATATAAACTAGAAAGTTTTCTTCTATATGCCTTTACCGTCTTTACGTGATCATCGTATAATAATAATAATAATAATGATAATACAATAATAATAACACACACACAATAATAATACATTAATAATAATAATAATAATAATAATAATAATAATAACAATAATAATAATAATAATAATAATAATAATAATAATAATAGTAATAATTAATAACTATTTGTGAAGATTTACATAACAGTGGTTTAGAGAAATAGTTCAGGTGTATTCGCTCGCTTCTGGAAAAAGGAGAGGAAAGGAATGTGGGGAAGGAGAAATAGTTGTGGAGTGTTTGAGTGTTTTTCCAAACTTGTGGGATGCGCATGATGTCTGGAGGACAAGACGGTGATCCCAGGTGATTTAAAGAGGGGCGGCGGCGACCTTGGGGTGAGAGGGGACACTGGGGTGATTCAGGGAGCTGAGGAGAGGACGATGGAGGCTGAAGGTTGCTGAGTAAGGGAAAGTGTGTGTGTGTGTGTGTGTGTGTGTGTGTATGTATGTGTGTGTGTGTGTGTGTGTGTGTGTGTGTGGCAGGTTACATATAGATGGGCTTTGATTTGGAAATGAGTGGTTTACTGAGATCCAGAGAGACTGCCAAATATGTTCTTCTTATTAGCTCTTTCGTCATGTTCCTGGTGAAGATGGAGTGATTTTTATAAAGAGCAGGGAGGAAAACGAGGAGGAGGAGGAGAAAGAGGAGGAGGAGGAGGAACAGGAGGAGAAGGAAATTGTGGGTTGTGTTGGTATTGGTTTTAAAGAGTTACAGTGATTTGAAAGAGAGAGAGAGAGAGAGAGAGAGAGGAGAGAGAGAGAGAGAGAGAGAGAGAGAGAGAGAGAGAGAGAGAGAGAGAGAGAGAGAGAGAGAGAGAGAGAGAGAGAGAGAGAGAGAGAGAGAGAGAGAGAGAGAGAGAGAGAGAGAGAGAGAGAGAGAGAGAGAGAGAGAGAGAGAGAGAGAGAGAGAGAGAGAGAGAGAGAGAGAGAGAGAGAGAGAGAGAATATCAAACCGGAACACTCGCAGTCGTTTTGTTTAACTTTACTCTGTTCCTAAGTTTACCTTCCTTTCTCCCCTAATTTATTTTCCTCCAGGTTCGTTCACGCTATACCACGTAGAGCATACCTTTCCTCTGTTATTTTTCTCTCCTTTTCTATCTCTCACTCTATGTATACTTCTTTATCGGCCGTCGCTTTTCTTCATTCCTTTTATCTCTCCTTTTCGTTATTTTTCTTCATTCACCCATTTAACTTCACCTAACCTCACCTCAGTATTCTCACTCCTGCTCTTGTCTTCCCTCTATAATCTCCCTCACCTCAACAATCTCGAATAAGGGGACAGCAATATGCCGAGTGCTACCAGGACTGAGAATTAATCAGTGAATAGTTGATGGGTATCCACCTGTGCGTTGTCGGCTAGACCCTGACCAAGTATCAGTGTTTCCTTACTTGTGTTTCCAAACCACTGCGTCCTTATACAATTATGACTCTATACCTTGAGCCACCACAGCAACTGTCGACCTCTATAAATCATCATGAAAGGACAGATAGGAAGATGCGGAGACAGGCTATGAAGAATGTCCCTTTAGCGCCGTTAAGAACAGGAAAAAAGGCCAAGTGTGTGGATGCCAGTATGGTTCCTGAAATCTTTAATTACACGGTTTTTTTGCCTTCGGACACTTAGCCTATCACGGTGCACATGAACTGGACTGGAGTGAGGTTCGCTGATCACCTCGCACACACGGTGTTTTAGTTGTGTTGTCATCGGTGGTATATATTATTCATATGTATTTTGTAATATAAAATCTATCTACAGTGTGTGTGTGTGTGTGTGTGTGTGTGTGTGTGTGTGTGTGTGTGTGTGTGTGTCTTTAGCTGGGTATGAGTCTCTAACGGTTTACCTGCTTTTAATGAGGTCCACCTTTTGTACGAGGTTGTTGTGTACACACCTTTTGTTTTGTTGAGTGCGTTTGGAATTATGCATGTGCGTGTTGGTAGCCCTCTCTCTCTGTGTGTGTGTGTGTGTGTGTGTGTGTTATTCACCACGGCCTGATCACGAGTTGGACCTGCTTTCAGCAGGTACCACGACGTGAGCAAGTGCTCATTATTGTCGATCTCTGGGTACTACCAGGACCTCACACACCACACACCCCATCCCCCTTACTCAAGGGGGGACAGTAACCACTACTAGTCAACGGAAAGAATCCGGCCTGAGCAGGGCTCGCTGAGCTGCCGCTCTGTTACGTGAAGCATTGGGCGCTCAACTGACTGAGCTACCGGAGCCGTGTGTGTGTGTGTGTGTGTGTGTGTGTGTGTGTGTGTGTGAAGTGACTAATTCATCAGGATATTAGAAAAGCCGTTTCACCTGTAAGATGTGACATTTCTGAACCAATGAATCAACGCCGAGGACCGAGGAAAGTCTGGGAGGAAGGCGAGGAGATGAGAAGCTAGGAGGAGAAGAGGAGGAGGAAGATGGAGAGGAGGATTAGGATTAGAATTAGAGGAAGCGAAGAGCAGAGGAGAGAGAGGAGAGGAGGAGGAGAGGAGGAGGAGGAGGAAGAAGAGGAAGGAGAGTAAGGAAGAGGGTCGAACTAGCGGGCGCAGTTGTGAGGAAAAACAGGAAAAGGCTGAAGAGTCTGGCAAACTTACCAAGCAGAAAAGACAAATACGACAAAACATCCAAGGAGGAAAGGCATCCAGACGACAGAAATTGGCTTCAACACACCCCACGTTAATCTCTCACTATGACGTAACCAAATCACTGGACGTAGTCTATCTTGATTTTCAGAAAGGTTTGATAGAGTTCACATCTTAAATTACTTTATAAATTAAAGCAACTAGGTATTGATTTATCGTTAATACACCAATGGATCGCGAATTGGTTTAGCAGCAGACAACAAAGAGTGGTGATCGACGGATTTTAAAGCTGAAAATGAAATGACGTGACGGTCTCTGGAAACACAATACGTTAACTCAGGGCGGCTGTGAGTTGCAAGCACTGTTTCCTCTCAGTACAATATATTTGGAGCACTTTAGGGACGACGCTGGGCAGGAAAGGCACGAAGCACTGTGATAACGAGTATATAAGGTGGAGCACGCAGGCGGGGATGGTATGAAACTGCGTATGGATGACTTGGGGATTTAAAAAGTTAAGTAATTGAGACGTTAAACATGAGAGAGAGAGAGAGAGAGAGAGAGAGAGAGAGAGAGAGAGAGAGAGAGAGAGAGAGAGAGAGAGAGAGAGAGAGAGAGAGAGAGAGAGAGAGAGAGAGAGAGAGAGAGAGAGAGAGAGAGAGAGAGAGAGAGAGAGAGAGAGAGAGAGAGAGAGAGAGAAAAGCGTGACACCTGAAGCTAAGTGATTACTCCAAAACGTCTCAGGTGTGGCCGTGACATATCGCCGAAGAGAGGAGCCAAGGGGAGGGACGCGCGTGGCGAGTGTCACGAGAGGAAAGAAATGAGAGGAGCAGCTGAGAGTATGTCATAGGAGGGAGAGGGGGTGGGGTGACGGACGTAGAAGTCTAGAGGAGGGAATGCCTATCAGGGGAGGGAGAGATGTGAGTACCATAGGTGTGAGAGAGAGGAGTGAGATTTTGTCACGGAAGAGAGGGGGAAAGCGGGATGAGTGAGTGAGGGGCCTGGTGAGAGGAGCGACTCTTTGTGGGGAAAGGAGGGAGGACGGAAGGAAGGAAACAGTTGTATAGATATTTAGACCACATAGACGCTGTGGTCCAGACCAGGTGATCTGTTCCTAAGCACAAGTGTAATCATATGAAACGGCCACCCAGGCACTGCATCAGTCCCTTAGGGAATGTTAAGGAGGAAGTGACAGTCGAGTTAGTTTAAATACTGAATCAATCGTGTTGCCCTGAACCGCTGCAGGTGGGAACTTCCTCTATTCTCGTATACAACAAAGTTGGTGAAAAAAATTAACTGAGTACAGTTGCAATTTATTTGTTTACGCTTAAGCTTATAGAGCATTTTGTTTCCATTCGCGATGCGTCAGTTATCATAAACAGTTTGAAGTCATCCATATTCGTGGAGTCGTAAAATATTTTACAACACCGAACAGTTTAAAGCGGAGGCGGCGTTTCTCAAAAGATTAAAATAAGAGGAGGGAGTGGAGGGAGACTGCCATGGAAAAGAGGTAGGAAAGGGTGAGTGTGAGTAACGAGAATCTGTTTGAAACAGGAGTGATTGAAAGGAAGAGGGGTGTGTGGCAGGGTGGATGAGGGAGGGAGGGAGGTGAGTGTGTGAAGAGGATGGCGAATGTCATGGGATGAAGAACAGTGAGCGAGAGAACTGAGTCTGCGTGGGGAGAGTCACCTGAGTCTCAACACGAGGTAAGGGGAGCGAGGGGGCCTGTCCACCACCAGCACCACCACCCTCATGACGCCACGCACACCACACGCACACCAGCAGCACCTCGCCCCTCGATGCTACATGACACACGTGAGGCTCCACGACGCAGCCTCCCGCCCCGCCTTCGCCCGCGGCTAGACTGAAGCTCTCGAGGTCACGGCAGGTCCCTCCAGCAGATACCACCACCACCACCACCACCACCACAGAACACACGATACGTCGCCGCCCCACCCAGCCCGCCAGCCCTCCCGCCGCCCCATCACGCTATCCAGGTCCCCGCTAAGCATTTCCTTGACGCCTACTCGTTGCTCAGTGGCCAGGTTCCTGATGGGGACAGAATAGGGCCGTGGGATGTCGACAACGGGCGTAGCGGACACGAAGGGGCGCGACCACACTTATGAGTTGATAGGAGCAGTGGTGGTGGTGGTGGTGGTGGTGGTGGTGTGTGTGTGTGTGTGTTTACGAGATTTTGCGCAAACAGGAACTAACTTTTTTTCCGTTGTTTATATGCGTTTCAACTACACGCCATCTGTCTGTCTGTTTCTGTCTACGCCCCCTCCCCCCTTCTCTCTCTCTCTCTCTTTGTGGTCACTGGTTATTCTGAGACGCTCCTTCCACGTGGCCAGCGACCTGCCTCACCTAGCAAGCTTCTTCCTATTCTTCCTCGTCCTCGTCCTCCTTCAGCATCACTTTCTCCTCCTCCTCCTCCTCGAGCATCACCATCCTCCTCTTGTTTTTCCTCCTCCCCTCTCCAGCATCCCCCCACCACCACTGCAACTCCATCTCCTATTCACCTAACATGCATTTTCCATTTACTCTTCATCTACGAACTATTATAGCTTCTCTTCATCTTAACCCTCTTCCTCTTCTTCCTCTTTACGCTTCTAATCTTCCTCACTACCACTGGATAACCTCTTCCTCTTCCTTTTGTTTCTTCCCTTCTACATCCGCGATCCTCCCCTTCCTCTTCCTCCTGATACCTAATACTCCATACCCTCTTAACCGCCTCCTCCTCCTCCTCCTCCTCCACACACGCAAGCCACACACACCTGACACTCTTAAGTAGCGGAGAAAATTATCACACCTGAAGT
>NC_066547.1:14212083-14254583 GCF_024679095.1 Eriocheir sinensis
GTAGTTACTTAGAAAAATCCACTTAAAGTTAAGGGAAAGAGTGTGAACTACATTTTTGTCATCATTAGTGTTTACATTTTCAGTGATTGTGAAGTTATAAGTGGTGTTAGAAGCAATGTCTTAAGTAAATAATGTAGTGGAGGAGTTGTAGTTCTTTTGTGGTGCTTTGCATTCTATTGTAGTGGTTGTAGTTACTTAGAAAAATGCAGTTGAACTTATGGGAAGATACCTGGCAACTACTTTTTTCACCTATAATGATTTGTTTGTTTTGTGTTTTCTGAAGTTATAATTGGGGTTAGATGCAATGTTTTATGTGTTACTTGTAGTGGAGGATTTGTAGTGTCTTGTGGTGGCTTCAGATTTATAGTAGTACTTGTAGTTACTTAGAAAAATGCAGTTGAAGTTAATGAAAGATATCTCACCACCAAATCTTTAATCACAATGTTTCTGTAGTTTTGCTCTTCCTGGAGTTATAATTGGTGTTTGGTGCAATCTCTTAAATGGAAGTTGTAGTGGTGGAGTTGTAGTTTTTTGTGGTTGTTTACATTCTATTGTAGTGGTTGTAGTTACTTAGAAAAATACAGTTAAAGTAAAGGGAAGATACCTGACAACCACTTCATTCACCTATAATGTTGTGATAGTTTTGCTTCTCCTGGTGTTGTAGGTGGTGTTAGGAGCAATGTTTTTAGTGGGGGTTATTGTGGAGGAGTTGTAGTGTTTTGTGGTGGTTTTGGATTGGTTGTAGCTCTTGTACTTACTTAGAAAAAATGCGGTTGAATTTAGGGGAAAGTATCTCAGAACTACTTTTTTTCATCAATAGTGTTTACATTTTCAGTGATTGTGAAGATGTAGATTGTGTTAGGAGTAAAGTCTTTAGTGGGTCTTGTAGTGAAGGAGTTGAAGTTTTTTGTGGTGGTTTGTATTTTATTGTCGTTGTTGTAGTTACTTAGAAAAATGCCATTAAAGTTAAGGGGAGATTCTTGACAACCACTCTTTTTGCCTATAATGATTTGATAGTTTTGCTTCTCCTGGAGTTATAGTTGGTTTTAGGAGCAATGTCTTTAGTGGGAGTTGTAGTGGAGAAGTTGTAGTTTTTTGTGATGGTTTGTATTCTATTGTAGTGGTTGTAGTTAATTAGAAAAATGCAGTTAAATTTGGGGGAAATATCTCGGAAGTACATTTTTTTCATCAATAGTATTTACATTTTCAGTGATTGTGCAGTTGTAGGTTGTGTTAGGAGTAAAGTCTTTAGTGGGAGTTGTAGTGGAGGAGTTGTAGTTTTTTTGTGGTGGCTTTGGGTTTGTAGTAGCACTTGTAGTTACTTAGAAAAACAGTTAAATTTAGGTGGAGATTTCAGACAACCACTTTTTTGACTCATAATGTTTTGTTAGTTTTGCGTTTCCTGAAGTTATAAATGGTGTTAGGTGCAATGTCTTTCTCTGCCTCTGTGGTGGATAGTGGAGTGTTTCCCATGTGGTATTGGTGTGCTGGATATCCCTTCACTGGTAGCCTGGTAACATACACTCCCAGGTCTTTCTCTGTGGTGGATAGTGGAGTGTTGCCCATGTGGTATTGGTGTGCTGGATATCCCTTCACTGGTAGCCTGGTAACATACACTCCCAGGTCTTTCTCTGCCTCTGTGGTGGATAGTGGAGTGTTTCCCATGTGGTATTGGTGTGCTGGATATCCCTTCACTGGTAGCCTGGTAACATACACTCCCATGTCTTTCTCTGCCTCTGTGGTGGATAGTGGAGTGTTTCCCATGTGGTATTGGTGTGCTGGATATCCCTTCACTGGTAGCCTTGGAACATACACTCCCAGGTCTTTCTCTGCCTCTGTGGTGGATAGTGGAGTGTTTCCCATGTGGTATTGGTGTGCTGGATATCCCTTCACTGGTAGCCTGGTAACATACACTCCCAGGTCTTTCTCTGCCTCTGTGGTGGATAGTGGAGTGTTTCCCATGTGGTATTGGTGTGCTGGATATCCCTTCACTGGTAGCCTGGTAACATACACTCCCAGGTCTTTCTCTGTGGTGGATAGTGGAGTGTTTCCCATGTGGTATTGGTGTGCTGGATATCCCTTCACTGGTAGCCTGGTAACATACACTCCCAGGTCTTTCTCTGTGGTGGATAGTGGAGTGTTTCCCATGTGGTATTGGTGTGCTGGATATCCCTTCACTGGTAGCCTGGTAACATACACTCCCAGGTCTTTCTCTGTGGTGGATAGTGGAGTGTTTCCCATGTGGTATTGGTGTGCTGGATATCCCTTCACTGGTAGCCTGGTAACATACACTCCCAGGTCTTTCTCTGTGGTGGATAGTGGAGTGTTTCCCATGTGGTATTGGTGTGCTGGATATCCCTTCACTGGTAGCTTGGTAACATACACTCCCAGGTCTTTCTCTGTGGTGGATAGTGGAGTGTTTCCCATGTGGTATTGGTGTGCTGGATATCCCTTCACTGGTAGCCTGGTAACATACACTCCCAGGTCTTTGTCTGCCTCTGTGGTGGATAGTGGAGTGTTTCCCATGTGGTATTGGTGTGCTGGATATCCCTTCACTGGTAGCCTGGTAACATACACTCCCAGGTCTTTCTCTGCCTCTGTGGTGGATAGTGGAGTGTTTCCCATGTGGTATTGGTGTGCTGGATATCCCTTCACTGGTAGCCTGGTAACATACACTCCCAGGTCTTTCTCTGTGGTGGATAGTGGAGTGTTTCCCATGTGGTATTGGTGTGCTGGATATCCCTTCACTGGTAGCCTGGTAACATACACTCCCAGGTCTTTCTCTGCCTCTGTGGTGGATAGTGGAGTGTTTCCCATGTGGTATTGGTGTGCTGGATATCCCTTCACTGGTAGCCTGGTAACATACACTGCCAGGTCTTTCTCTGCCTCTGTGGTGGATAGTGGAGTGTTTCTCATGTGTTATTGTTGTGCTGGATATCCCTTCACTGGTAGCCTGGTAACATACACTCCCAGGTCTTTCTCTGTGGTGGATAGTGGAGTGTTTCCCATGTGGTATTGGTGTGCTGGATATCCCTTTACTGGTAGCCTGGTAACATACACTCCCAGGTCTTTCTCTGCCTCTGTGGTGGATAGTGGAGTGTTTCCCATGTGGTATTGGTGTGCTGGATATCCCTTCACTGGTAGCCTGGTAACATACACTCCCAGGTCTTTCTCTGCCTCTGTGGTGGATAGTGGAGTGTTTCCCATGTGGTATTGGTGTGCTGGATATCCCTTCACTGGTAGCCTGGTAACATACACTCCCAGGTCTTTCTCTGTGGTGGATAGTGGAGTGTTTCCCATGTGGTATTGGTGTGCTGGATATCCCTTCACTGGTAGCCTGGTAACATACACTCCCAGGTCTTTCTCTGTGGTGGATAGTGGAGTGTTTCCCATGTGGTATTGGTGTGCTGGATATCCCTTCACTGGTAGCCTGGTAACATACACTCCCAGGTCTTTCTCTGTGGTGGATAGTGGAGTGTTTCCCATGTGGTATTGGTGTGCTGGATATCCTTCACTGGTAGCCTGGTAACATACACTCCCAGGTCTTTCTCTGTGGTGGATAGTGGAGTGTTTCCCATGTGGTATTGGTGTGCTGGATATCCCTTCACTGGTAGCCTGGTAACATACACTCCCAGGTCTTTCTCTGTGGTGGATAGTGGAGTGTTTCCCATGTGGTATTGGTGTGCTGGATATCCCTTCACTGGTAGCCTGGTAACACACTCACCCTCGTCTTTCTCTGTGGTGGATAGTGGAGTGTTTCCCATGTGGTATTGGTGTGCTGGATATCCCTTCACTGGTAGCCTGGTATACACTCCCAGGTCTTTCTCTGTGGTGGATAGTGGAGTGTTTCCCATGTGGTATTGGTGTGCTGGATATCCCTTCACTGGTAGCCTGGTAACATACACTCCCAGGTCTTTCTCTGTGGTGGATAGTGGAGTGTTTCACATGTGGTATTGGTGTGCTGGATATCCCTTCACTGGTAGCCTGGTAACATACACTCCCAGGTCTTTCTCTGTGGTGGATAGTGGAGTGTTTCCCATGTGGTATTGGTGTGCTGGATATCCCTTCACTGGTAGCCTGGTAACATACACTCCCAGGTCTTTCTCTGCCTCTGTGGTGGATAGTGGAGTGTTTCCCATGTGGTATTGGTGTGCTGGATATCCCTTCACTGGTAGCCTGGTAACATATACTCCACAACTTTCTACTCATGCTCATCCCTATACTGTCCAAACCCCTTATGCAAGAGTTAACCAGCATCTTCACTCTTTCATCCCTCACGCTGGTAAACTCTGGAACAATCTTCCTTCATCTGCATTTCCTCCTGCCTACGACTTGAACTCTTTCAAGAGGAGGGTATCAGGACACCTCTCCTCCCGAAACTGACCTCTCATTTTGGACACTCCTTTAACCTCTGTTCGGGAGCAGTGAGTAGCGGGCTTTTTTTATTCTTTGTGCCCTTGAGCTGTCTCCTTAGCTGTAAAAAAATAAATAAATAAAAAAGATTAGTTATACACTTTTAAGACTTGCCCGGAAATGTGATCCCTATGGCTTTCCTTCCGTCTAAAGGTTCTGTCAGCCTCGACAGTTCCCCTTTCTCAACCTTTACATAATTTAGCTTCTCTTCAGTATGGTTTTGGAGCCCCTGTCAAAGTCGGTCTCTTTCATAAACACTTTATGAACATTTTTATTTTAATATTTCTGGAATTTCTTCGTCCTTCTCGTAGAATACACTTTTTTCTTTAAGTGTTTCCACTCCTGCATTTATTTCTTACTTCCTTTTCCTTCCCTTCCTTCCTTTCCTTTCCCTTCCTTCCTTCCTTTCCTTTCCTTTCCCTTCCTTCCTTTTCTTTCCTTTCCTTTCCCTCCTTCCTACCTTCCTTTCCCTTCCCTTCCTTTTCTTTCCTTTCCCTTTTCCTTCCCTTCCTTCCTTTCCTTTCCCTTCCTTCCTTCCTTTCCTTTCCTTTCCCTTCCTTCCTTTTCTTTCCTTTCCTTTCCCTCCTTCCTACCTTCCTTTCCCTTCCCTTCCTTTTCTTTCCTTTCCCTTTCCCTTCCCTTCCCTTTCCTTACCTTCATTAACCTTCCCCTTCCTTTCCTTCCTTCCTTTCCTTTCCCTTCCTTCCTTCCTTTTCTTTCCTTTCCTTTCCTTTCCTTCCTTCCTACCTTCCTTTCCCTTCCCTTCCTTTTCTTTCCCTTCCCTTTCCTTACCTTCATTAACCTTCCCCTTCCTTCCTTCCTTCCCTTCCTTTCCTTTCCTTTCCCTCCTTCCTACCTTCCTTTCCCTTCCCTTCCTTTTCTTTCCTTTCCTTTCTCTCCCTTCCTTCTTTTCCCTTTCCCTTCCCTTCCCTTTCCTTACCTTCATTAACCTTCCCCTTCCTTCCTTCCTTCCCTTCCTTTCCTTTCCTTTCCTTTCCTTTCCCTCCCTTCCTTCCCTTCCCTTCCATTTATGAATTTGTAAAACATTTTTGGTTCTTCCTCACAACTAAAAACTATTCTTCTTTCAAATTTAGCTTCCTCTTCTCTCCTTATTTTCACATATTCATTTCTTTCTTTTTTATATTTGTCTCTGTTATTCTTATTTGGTCTTGTCTTTAAATTCAATATCAATCCTCCTCTTCATATCAGTCCAATCTACCCCAGCGAAGAAACTCTTGAGTCCAATGTAATCTGCCTTTGCCTAATTTTTAATCCTTACTTTTCATCTGTGTGTGTGTGTGTGTGTGTGTGTGTGTGTGTGTGTGTGTGTGTGTGTGTGTGTTTCAATCTGACTGTGTGTGTGTTTATTTGCATTTTCTGAAGCTGTGTGTGTGTGTGTGTGTGTGTGTGTGTGTGTGTGTGTGTGTGTGTGTTTCAATCTGACTGTGTGTGTGTTTATTTGCATTTTCTGAAGCTGTGTGTGTGTGTGTGTGTGTGTGTGTGTGTGTGTGTGTGTGTGTGTGTGTGTGTGTGTTTCAATCTGACTGTGTGTGTGTGTTTATTTGCATTTTCTGAAGCTGTGTGTGTGTGTGTGTGTGTGTGTGTTTCAATCTGACTGTGTGTGTGTTTATTTGCATTTTCTGAAGCTGTGTGTGTGTGTGTGTGTCCATCTGTATGAGTGTGTATGCATGTGTGTGTGTGTGTGTGTGTTTCAATCTGACTGTGTGTGTGTGTTTATTTGCATTTTCTGAAGCTGTGTGTGTGTGTGTGTGTGTGTGTCCATCTGTATGAGTGTGTGTGCATGTGTGTGTGCGTGTGTGTGTGTGTGTGTGTGTGTTAAGAAGCTGTACAAACAGTATATTGATTCATTGGGTTTCCAACAGCGTGATGTAATAGACGTGTAAATACCAGCAGCCAAGTATTGGGGGAGCCAAGGCCCCGGGCGCGCGGTTTTTGGTGCGCCAAAATTTCTCCAGTTGAGTCAAAGTGTGATTTTAGCTGCGCCCGTGAGAGGGGGGTGAAGCTGGTATCTTTACACCAGGGCCCGGTCTCAAAGGGGGCCAGTCACCCGACCAGGAGGGAAAAAAATGGGAGAGTAAATGGTAGGGGCCCAATGACACTCATAGTACCAGGGCCCAGTGATGGCTCTCCCTGGCCCTGGATTTTAGCTGCGCTGTTCCTATAAAGTACACACCTTTGAGGTCGCTGGTGTTCCACGGCCTGACATTTGATAGCTACTTTTACCGAGGACTATATGATCACCAAATCACTGTACTGCCCCAGGTGCCAAATTTTAAAGATTTGCCACTGGTAAATACATTTCTTCTCATAGAATTTCCTGTTTTACTCCAATCCATGTGTGTGTGTGTGTGTGTGTGTGTGTGTGTGTGTGTGTTACTCCCCTGTGCACTGAGGCAATGATCCACAGCCTAAAACAGCTAGGAAATGTGTTAAGGATGAAATAGGATGCTCGGAAACGGTAGTCTGAATTTTACGGTGAAAGACCCATCCTGCCGGGGGGGACTTGGAATGGACAGGGCAGCTCGGGGCAGACTGTCAGGGGTGGAGGAAAGAATAGGAAGGGAAAGGAAGGAAGGGAAGGGAAAGGAAGGATAAGAAGGAAGGGAAGTGAAAGAAAGGAAATGTAAAGGAAGGGAAGGAAGGAAGGAAGGAAGGGAAGGAAGGAAGGGAAGGGAAGGAAGGAAAGGAAAGGAAAGAAAAAGGAAATAACAACAACAACAACAGGATGCTAATGAGTCTGTTTGTCCACAGCTCCGGAAAACGACGAAAGGAAGAACCAAAGGAAGGAAGGAAGACCATCTCAGAAGACCCCAGAGTCAGCCCCTACAGGCCATCATAGTCCAAGAAATAGCTGAAGGAAGTCCCAAGTCCAAGCGACCTTCCTCTCTTTCTGATTCAAGTCGTCTTTATCTTCAGCGAGGGGGCAAGGCGACCATGGACCTCTCCCTTCCCTTCCTTTTCTTTCCCTTCCCTTCCCTTCCTTCCTTCCCGTCCCTTCCATTCCCTTCCCTTCCCTTCCTTCCTTCCTTCCTTTCCCCTCCCTTCCTTCCCCTTCCTGTCCCTTCCTGTCCCTTCCTTCCCTTCCCTTCCCTTCCTGTCCCTTCCCCTCCCTGTCATCAGCCACACAGTGTCTGCCATCCATGTCTTGCAGCAGGCCAGCCATTCTGACTTGCTCTTCTTCCTTCCAAGCAAGCAGTCACTCTCCTCCTCAGCACATGACCCAGAAGCTTCACTTGTCCTATGCTTTTCATCAAGTGCCTGGCTGTCTGCTGCTGCTCTTTGTCATAGAGTTAAGTTGTCATTATCTTAGTTAGTTAGTTAGTTAGAGGTCCAGATAATTGTTGTATGGGCAAGACTCCTGTCCCTCCCTCTCCTTCCCTCCCTTCCTCTCCCTCTCCCCCAAGTTCCCAGTCTGCAGAGGTCCAGATAATTGTTGTATGGGCAAGACTCCTGTCCCTCCCTCTCCTTCCCTCCCTTCCTCTCCCTCTCCCCCAAGTTCCCAGTCTGCAGAGGTCCAGATAATTGTTGTATGGGCAAGACTCCTGTCCCTCCCTGTCCTTCCCTCCCTTCCTCTCCCTCTCCCCCAAGTTCCCAGTCTGCAGAGGTCCAGATAATTGTTGTATGGGCAAGACTCCTGTCCCTCCCTCTCCTTCCCTCCCTTCCTCTCCCCCAAGTTCCCAGTCTGCAGAGGTCCAGATAATTGTTGTATGGGCAAGACTCCTGTCCCTCCCTCTCCTTCCCTCCCTTCCTCTCCCTCTCCCCCAAGTTCCCAGTCTGTGGAGGTCCAGATAATTGTTGTATGGGCAAGACTCCTGTCCCTCCCTCTCCTTCCCTCCCTTCCTCTCCCTCTCCCCCAAGTTCCCAGTCTGCAGAGGTCCAGATAATTGTTGTATGGGCAAGACTCCTTCCCTCCCTCTCCTTCCCTCCCTTCCTCTCCCTCTCCCCAAGTTCCCAGTCTGCAGAGGTCCAGATAATTGTTGTATGGGCAAGACTCCTTCCCTCCCTTCCTCTCCCTCTCCCCCAAGTTCCCAGTCTGCAGAGGTCCAGATAATTGTTGTATGGGCAAGACTCCTTCCCTCCCTCTCCTTCCCTCCCTTCCTCTCCCTCTCCCCCAAGTTCCCAGTCTGCAGAGGTCCGGATAAATGTTGTATGGGCAAGACTCCTGTCCCTCCCTCTCCTTCCCTCCCTTCCTCTCCCTCTCCCCCAAGTTCCCAGTCTGCAGAGGTCCAGATAATTGTTGTATGGGCAAGACTCCTTCCCTCCCTTCCTCTCCCTTCCTTTCCAGTCTTTCTCTCTTGTTCCATTATTCATTTTCTCTCCCTCCCTCTTTCTTTGCTCTCTCCCTTCTTTCATCTCCTCCCTTCAGCCGTATTATCGTCTTCCTTCTAATCCATAGCATTTTCTCTCTCCCTTTTACATCTGCTTTATTTCCTTTCTCTCTCTCTCTCTCTCTCTCTCTCTCTCTCTCTCTCTCTCTCTCTCTCTCTCTCTCTCTCTCTCTCTCTCTCTCTTCTTTTCTTTCTTTCTTTCTTTCTTTCTCTCTCTCTCTCTCTCTCTCTCTCTCTCTCTCTCTCTCTCTCTCTCTCTCTCTCTCTTCAAACCCATTGGAATAACAATAATAATAACACACACTACAAGTCCATCTTTATTTATCAACAGCACACACACACACACACACACACACACACACACACACACACACAGGGGAGGTCATGTGGCTATCTATGGTGTGGGTTGGGTTGCTGTCTAAGAGGGCATGTGTCTGTAGGGTGACATCCTGTTGACCTTGTGACCTGAGACAGAGAGGGGGGGGGGGGGTCCTTTTATGTGGCTGGGGGGTATGTGTCTGTGGGGATTGTCAACATACTGTGGTAGGACATCCTGTAGGGTCCTGTGGGCTGTGGTGAGGTGAGGTGATATATATATATATATATATATATATATATATATATATACTTGAACATCTCCAGGACTTGTTCAGTCTCCCAGGTGATCTCTTCTCCTGACACTGCCACATCAAGAGGAGGAAAGTGAGAGAGGAGGTCCTCTGTGTGTATATATGTATGTCTGTGTATAAGGTTCCATTGGCGAGATCTTCCCCCGGCCTTCTATGGGGCTCAAATTATGCCCCCACAGAAGGGTTCGGGGAGGAGCCAGTCTGTGGAACCTGATTGAACGTTGTCAAAATATATATTAATAAAGTTTTTGAAATTAAGAAGAAATTGTGTGTTTTACTGTGTGTGTGTGTGTATGTGTGGTTGTGTGTGTGTGTGAGAGAGAGAGAGAGATTACTTCTTCTTCTCCTTCTTCTGTTCCTCTTGTTATCTCTTCCTCCTCTTCTTCCTCCGAATCTGTGAGTTCCTCTTGTTATCTCTTCCTCCTCTTCTTCCTCC
Organism: Eriocheir sinensis; assembly: GCF_024679095.1. NCBI lineage: Eukaryota > Metazoa > Arthropoda > Malacostraca > Decapoda > Varunidae > Eriocheir > Eriocheir sinensis. The sequence continues at coordinate 14,221,911 of NC_066547.1, forward strand.
GAATCTGTGAGTTCCTCTTGTTATCTCTTCCTCCTCTTCTTCCTCCGAATCTGTGAGTTCCTCTTGTTATCTCTTCCTCCTCTTCTTCCTCCGAATCTGTGAGTTCCTCTTGTTATCTCTTCCTCCTCTTCTTCCTCCGAATCTGTGAATACAAATTTTTATTAATGGAATGAAATGGAAGAGAGAGATTTAAGGAAGGAGAGAAAAGGAAGGAAGGAAATGGGTATAAATTTGATGAATGGAGGAGGAAAGAGAGAGAGAGAGAGAGAGAGAGAGAGAGAGAGAGAGAGAAACATACATTTAGAGAGAGTAGAACTGACAGCCTTACACACACACACACACACACACACATGCTCAAATAGACAGGTAAAGCACAAGACATTATTAATTAAGTAAGTTACCTAAGGAAAGAATTATATTGTTATAGTATGAGACATATTATTTTAACATGAGAGAGAGTCAGTCACAAATATCTCTCTCTCTCTCTCTCTCTCTCTCTCTCTCTCTCTCTCTCTCTCTCTCTCTCTCTCTCTCTCTCTCTCTCTCTCTCTCTCTCTCTCTCTCTCTCTCTCTCTCTCTCATATAGATAGATAGATATAATGTACTACAACACAAAGCCCACCAATATATACTCAACCCCTTGACTGCAAATTTCCTAAAAAGACAACATTTCCAAGCAACAGCAATGGATCAAAAAGTGTCTGCTACAATTCAATGAAGGAAAATCTAATGTCTTGCACCTTGGGAGGGGATACCCAGCACACCAATACCACATGGGAAGCACTCCACTATCCACCACAGGGGCAGAGAAAGACCTGGGAGTGTATGTTACCAGGCTACCAGTGAAGGGATATCCAGCACACCAATACCACATGGGAAGCACTCCACTATCCACCACAGGGGCAAAGAAAGACCTGGGAGTGTATGTTACCAGGCTACCAGTGAAGGGATATCCAGCACACCAATACCACATGGGAAACACTCCACTATCCACCACAGAGGCAGAGAAAGACCTGGGAGTGTATGTTACCAGGCTACCAGTGAAGGGATATCCAGCACACCAATACCACATGGGAAGCACTCCACTATCCACCACAGGGGCAAAGAAAGACCTGGGAGTGTATGTTACCAGGCTACCAGTGAAGGGATATCCAGCATACCAATACCACATGGGAAACACTCCACTATCCACCACAGAGGCAGAGAAAGACCTGGGAGTGTATGTTACCAGGCTACCAGTGAAGGGATATCCAGCACACCAATACCACATGGGAAACACTCCACTATCCACCACAGAGAGAGAGAGAGAGAGAGAGAGAGAGAGAGAGAGAGAGAGAGAGAGAGAGAGAGAGAGAGAGACCCAGCATAGTGAGGGAGACAACACCTGTGGTCATATGCCGGAGGAATTATAGGAAAGGGGAACAGACTCCAGGAGACGGGATACAACATCTGTGGTCATATGCCGGAGAGGGACAGGAGGAGAAGGAATTATAGGAGAAGGGAACAGACCCCAGGAGACGGGACACAACATCTGTGGTCATATGCCGGAGAGAGACGGAAGGGGAAGGAATTATAGGAGAAGGGAACAGACCCCAGGAGACGGGACACAACATCTGTGGTCATATGCCGGAGAGAGACAGAAGGGGAAGGAATTATAGGAGAAGGGAACAGACCCCAGGAGACGGGGCACAACATCTGTGGTCATATGCCGGAGAGAGACAGAAGGGGAAGGAATTATAGGAGAATGGAACAGACCCCAGGAGACGGGACACAACATCTGTGGTCATATGCCGGAGAGAGACAGAAGGGGAAGGAATTATAGGAGAAGGGAACAGACCCCAGGAGACGGGACACAACACCTGTGGTCATATGCCGGAGAGAGACAGAAGGGGAAGGAATTATAGGAGAAGGGAACAGACCCCAGGAGACGGGACACAACATCTGTGGTCATATGCCGGAGAGAGACAGAAGGGGAAGGAATTATAGGAGAAGGGAACAGACCCCAGGAGACGGGACACAATATCTGTGGTCATATGCCGGAGAGAGACAGAAGGGGAAGGAATTATAGGAGAATGGAACAGACCCCAGGAGACGGGACACAACCCCCGATTAATACCTGGTACCCATTCACTGCTGGGTGGCAAGGGGCGTAGGGTATCGGAAAAGCCGCCCAAATTTTTCCGCTCTGCCCAGGAATCGAACCCAGGCTCTCTCAGGAGGAGGAGTAGGAGGAAGGAAGGGAGAGGAGGAGGATGAGGAAGAGAGATAAGGAAGAGGAGGAAGGGAGAGAGATTAAACAGAAAAAAAGGAAGGAAAAATGAAAGGCATACAATTTAGAAGCACAAGCAAGCTATGGCCATGTTACAAGCTCTCTTGCTTAATAAATATTGCTGGAAATGACCTCAAGGGAATGGGCAAGGAAGGGAGGTTGAAGATACCCTAAACTCAACAAAACCTGACAAAAACCACTAACAGTTACTATAGGTCTTGACTCAGAAAATTCATATATGCTTCCTTACTAATGAGACTTTCTATACAACTAAGTGAGGTCATTCTTTGTTGATTCATACTGTAAAGTGCTGGCTATCATGTGTTTGAAGATACCCTAAACTTAACCTAACATAACCTATCAAAACCCCAAACAGTTACTATAGGTCTTGACTCAGAAAATTCATATATGCTACCTTACTAACGAGACTTTCTATACAACTAAGTGAGGTCATTCTTTGTTGATTCATACTGTAAAGTGCTGGCTATCATGTGTTTGAAGATACCCTAAACTTAACCTAACATAACCTATCAAAACCACTAACAGTTACTATATGTCTTGTCTCAGAAAATTCATATATGCTTCCTTACTAATGAGACTTTCAATACAACTAAGTGAGGTCATTCTTTGTTGATATATACTGTAAAGTGCTGGCTATCATGTGTTTGAAGATACCCTAAACTTAACCTAACATAACCTATCAAAACCCGAAACAGTTACTATATGGATAGACTCAGAAAATTCATATATGCTTCCTTACTAATGAGACTTTCTATACAACTAAGTGAGGTCATTCTTTGATGATTTATACTGTAAAGTGCTGGCTATCATGTGTTTGAAGATACCCTAAACTTAACCTAACATAACCTATCAAAACCCCACACAGTTACTATAGGTCTTGACTCAGAAAATTCATATATGCTTCCTTACTAATGAGACTTTCTATAGAACTAAGTGAGGTCATTCTTTGTTGATATATACTGTAAAATGCTGGCTATCATCTGTTTGAAGATACCCTAAACTTAACCTAACATAACCTATCAAAACCCCAAACAGTTACTATATGGATTGACTCAGAAAATTCATATATGCTTCCTTACTAATGAGACTTTCAATACAACTAAGTGAGGTCATTCTTTGTTGATTTATACTGTAAAGTGCTGGCTATCATGTGTTTGAAGATACCCTAAACTTAACCTAACATAACCTATCAAAACCCGAAACAGTTACTATATGGATTGACTCAGAAAATTCATATATGCTTCCTTACTAATGAGACTTTCAATACAACTAAGTGAGGTCATTCTTTGTTGATTCATACTGTAAAGTGCTGGCTATCATGTGTTTGAAGATACCCTAAACTTAACCTAACATAACCTATCAAAACCCCCAAACAGTTACTTAAGGGATTGACTTAGAAAATTCATATATGCTTCCTTACTAATGAGACTTTCAATACAACTAAGTGAGGTCATTCTTTATTGATTTATACTGTAAAGTGCTGGCTATCATGTGTTTGAAGATACCCTAAACTTAACCTAACATAACCTATCAAAACCCAAAAGTTACTATATATGGATTGACTCAAAAAATTCATATATGCTTCCTTACTAACAAGACTCTCTATACAACTAAGTGAGGTCATTCTTTGTTGATTTATACTGTAAAGTGCTGGCTATCATGTGTTTGAAGATACCCTAAACTTAACCTAACATAACCTATCAAAACCCCAAACAGTTACTATAGGTCTTGACTCAGAAAATTCATATATGCTTCCTTACTAACAAGACTTTCTATACAACTAAGTGAGGTCATTCTTTGTTGATTTATACTGTAAAGTGCTGGCTATCATAAGTTTGAAGATACCCTAAACTTAACCTAACATAACCTATCAAAACCACAAACAGTTACTATAGGTCTTGACTCAGAAAATTCATATATGCTTCCTTACTAATGAGACTTTCTATACAACTAAGTGAGGTCATTCTTTGTTGATTTATACTGTAAAGTGCTGGCTATCATGTGTTTGAAGATACCCTAAACTTAACCTAACATAACCTATCAAAACCACTAACAGTTACTATAGGTCTTGTCTCAGAAAATTCATATATGCTTCCTTACTAATGAGACTTTCTATACAACTAAGTGAGGTCATTCTTTGTTGATTTATACTGTAAAGTGCTGGCTATCATGTGTTTGAAGATACCCTAAACTTAACCTAACATAACCTATCAAAACCCCAAACAGTTACTATATATGGATTAACTCAGAAAATTCATATATGCTTCCTTACTAATGAGACTTTCTATACAAATAAGTGAGGTCATTCTTTGATGATTTATACTGTAAAGTGCTGGCTGTCATGTGTTTGAAGATACCCTAAACTTAACCTAACATAACCTATCAAAACCCCAAACAGTTACTATATGGATTGATTCAGAAAATTCATATATGCTTCCTTACTAGTGAGACTTTCTATAGAACTAAGTGAGGTCATTCTTTGTTGATATATACTGTAAAATGCTGGCTATCATGTGTTTGAAGACACCCTAAACTTAACCTAACATAACCTATCAAAACCCCAAACAGTTACTATATGGATTGATTCAGAAAATTCATATATGCTTCCTTACTAGTGAGACTTTCTATAGAACTAAGTGAGGTCATTCTTTGTTGATATATACTGTAAAATGCTGGCTATCATGTGTTTGAAGACACCCTAAACTTAACCTAACATAACCTATCAAAACCCCAAACAGTTACTATAGGTCTTGACTCAGAAAATTCATATATGCTTCCTTACTAATGAGACTTTCTATACAACTATGTGAGGTCATTCATTGTTGATTTATACTGTAAAGTGCTGGCTATCATGTGTTTGAAGATACCCTAAACTTAACCTAACATAACCTATCAAAACCCCAAACAGTTACTATAGGTCTTGTCTCAGAAAATTCATATATGCTTCCTTACTAATGAGACTTTCAATACAACTAAGTGAGGTCATTCTTTGTTGATTCATACTGTAAAGTGCTGGCTATCATGTGTTTGAAGATACCCTAAACTTAACCTAACATAACCTATCAAAACCACAAACAGTTACTATAGGTCTTGACTCAGAAAATTCATATATGCTTCCTTACTAATGAGACTTTCAATACAACTAAGTGAGGTCATTCTTGTTGATTGATACTGTAAAGTGCTGGCTATCATGTGTTTGAAGATACCTAAACTTAACCTAACATAACCTATCAAAACCCCAAACAGTTACTATAGGTCTTGACTCAGAAAATTCATATATGTTTCCTTAGTAATGAGACTTTCTATACAACTAAGTGAGGGAATTCTTTGTTGATATATACTGTAAAGTGCTGGCTATCATCTGTTTGAAGATACCCTAAACTTAACCTAACATAACGTATCAAAACCCCAAACAGTTACTATATGGATTGACTCAGAAAATTCATATATGCTTCCTTACTAATGAGACTTTGAATACAACTAAGTGAGGGAATTCTTTGTTGATATATACTGTAAAGTGCTGGCTATCATGTGTTTGAAGATACCCTAAACTTAACCTAACATAACCTATCAAAACCCCAAACAGTTACTATATGGATTGACTCAGAAAATTCATATATGCTTCCTTACTAATGAGACTTTCTATACAACTAAGTGAGGGAATTCTTTGTTGATTTATACTGTAAAGTGCTGGCTATCATGTGTTTGAAGATACCCTAAACTTAACCTAACATAACCTATCAAAACCCCAAACAGTTACTATATGGATTGACTCAGAAAATTCATAAATGCTTCCTTACTAATGAGACTTTCAATACAACTAAGTGAGGTCTTTCTTTGTTGATATATACTGTAAAGTGCTGGCTATCATGTGTTTGAAGATACCCTAAACTTAACCTAACATAACCTATCAAAACCCCAAACAGTTACTATATGGATTGACTCAGAAAATTCATATATGCTTCCTTACTAATGAGACTTTCTTTACAACTTAGTGAGGTCATTCTTTGTTGATATATACTGTAAAGTGCTGGCTATCATGTGTTTGAAGATACCCTAAACTTAACCTAACATAACCCTGTAAAACCTGACGTTGCGATTTCACCTTCCACTACGTCCGTTTTCATCAGGGTCTTCTTTAAATTATCTTTTCCCTTCACTCCTCCTCCTCCTCCCCTCAAATAAGTTTTCTTATCTTTTTCCTTCGTCATTAATTTCCCTGCCTTCTTCCAACACCACCATCTCTTTCTTATCTCTTCCCTTTCTCCTCATCTTCTTACACAACCTTTTCTCTCTTATCACCACCTTTTCACTCCTTTTCTTCAGCTTTTTCGCCTGATTCTTTTACGTGTATTATATTTTCTGCTCAATGTAATAGAAATTAGGCCCTGGAAAAATACACAAAAAGTGATGGAAAAAACACCGGAAATCCTAAACAACTAAATTACAACACTAAAACCAATAATCTTATTCAGACGAAATCCAGCCTTTGTAATAATATCAATCTAAAGTTGTAAGAGAAGCATTATTGTAATTATTATTATCATTATTTTTATTATCATCCTTAAAAATATCATTCTTACTATTTTACAGAGGTCAGGAAAGGGGAAGAATGCCAGGAGTCTCGCTGATTATGCCAAAGGTAATTTCTATAGACATGGCATTGACTTCACCCACCGAGTCGTTAATAGCTCAAAAGCTCCAATTCTCCCTCTGGAGTGGCGCTGTCCTGACAAATAGACGGGTGACACCAAGTCTGACATGGATAAGCAGAGGGCTCTTTGGGACGAAATTACTTTGGTAACTATGCAGAAGATTGTGAGCTAAATGTAGGCTACCTACCAGGCCTCACAAACCGCTGGCTTAAAGGGGATCAAATAATCCGCCCGAGGTAGAGAGAGTGAGCAGGATCGTGCTCGGGCACCCTGCTGTCACACAGCGTGTCCGATTTCGTATGAATACTGTTTGCATGGCCCACGCATAGTAAACGGTCGTCAGTGTCAATAATATTAGCAGGCAGCAATAACAAATACCGTCAGTTATAGTCGATTACACGAGTTAAAAAGATTGAGTAATGTCGCCAAATAGCTGCTTTATAACCTCAACCTCTCGGTCGCCAGCCAGGCACCAAACCCATCCGCTGAGCTTCAAATAGTGGATGCGGACCTACTCATAGACGAGATCAGACAGGCTCTAGGAAGATTGATGGGCTGAAAGGCAGTGCGGAGCCGATCAAATCAGGCGGTTCAGCCATGATCCGAGAGTAGCATGCGACCTTGATTGCCTATGTCAATCTGGTGCCATTCTTCCTGACTGGAAAAGGAAGTTGATCGTCCCTTGCTGGAAAGAGAAAAGGTATCGGCAGGACTTGAACAACTACCGTAGTAATTCACTGCTCGAGGATGGATGCTTGCTCCTCTATTGCTTACTCGGGTTCAGTCTACTGTTGAAGCTTCAGAGATCTGGTTAGTCTGGGTTCTCGACCGGTCGACAACTGATCGATTATAATGCTTTGCGTACTGGTGGAGTGTAGACGTGCGTTTCGAATAGGGATGCTTGCAGGCTGCACCCTACGTCGATCTAAAGAAAGCATTTGGTTCAGTGCATCGTGAGTCACAACCGTGGGATTCCTGCGTTGATGGTTGGTCTTTTTGACTGGGAGGGAGGCGTATCCGGCCTTTTCCTTTGAAAACGGGAGTAAGGCAGGGCTGCGTTCTTACCCCATCAATTTTCAACACTCGTGTGAGCTGGGTATTGGGCAGAGGTGTGAAGTGCGAACCAATGTCATTATGGGGTATCTATTGGCAATGTCGCGAACACCGACCTTGTCTTTGCCGGTAACGCAGTAACCTCACCTAGTCACGGGAGGTTTTGGGGGCCTTAGGTCTCCTGGGTAAGAGTCAAGGCACAAGTGTTTGGAGGCTTATAGGATGTTCATGCGTTTTAAGAGAGCATTGAGATGTTTTACAGAACTTGTTGGTTTTCTCCAGAACGGTTAGTCACCCTAAAAAGTGGTTAAGCGGATTGCATTGGTCCACAGTGTTATGCATTCCCAAAGAACGAGTACATGGTGTTGCCGACTCCTGTGCAAAAGGACAAATAATCGTTTGTACGTCCTGTCGTACCTTATGTCTGAGACACGGACAGTTGAAGAGGCTAATTGATGTCTTTTGTTATAAGTTCCTTCACAGAGTCCTAGGGCATCGCTGGAATAACTGTTAAATCAGCGAATACTTCACGAGACTGAATCGAGGCCTTATACTTGCTTAGTCCATGAACGCCAACTTCGGCTATACGGACATGCGGTACGCTACCCAGAAGTCTATCCTGCTTACCGGATTGTTTCTCTAAGAGACAATCCTGAGTGGAGTAGGCCAAGGGGACCCCACAAAGTGAAGTACTTGGTGAAGGAAAAGTCTTTGCAGGGAGACTTGCTCGTTGGGGGACGGCATTGAAAGGCGGGCGGGGCAGCGCTCTCCTCGGCGCATGCTCCCGTTCATTAACTTATTATTTACCAGGCGCGTAGGGAAATGGCACATGGTATCAGCTTAGTTTGAGATAAAATCGAAACACAAAAAGATATAGCTTATTATAATTTTTGAGGAAAAAATTGATATTTTAAGTATGTATTTGTTTGTTTGTGTGTGTGTGTGTGTGTGTGTGTGTGTGCATGTATTTGACTGCCCACACTTCGTCAAATATACAGGGGTGAGAGTTATCCTGAATATTTTACTACGAAAGGGAGATATTGAAAACTGTAGGTAGGGGGGGGGGGATGAGGTGCTGGAGTGGGGAGGGGTGGAGGGGTGGGGGATGGGGGTGGTCTGTGAGGATATAGTGGAAGTGGTTAATCAGGGTTAAAGGGTAGAAGGCTTAGAAGAATGGAGGATTTGGGGTGTGGAGGGAGGAATGGGTGATAATCGATTGGGAGGGAGGACTTTGGAAAGGTGAGGGGACGGTAAGGAGGTGGGGGTAGAGAGGCTAGAGTTAAGGGGTGAATGGTAAGGACCCGAGATTTTGGGGGGAAGAGGATAAAGGGTGAAGGAGTGTGGAGATGTAGAGTAGGGAGTTGAGGGTTGTGGATGGAGGCTTTGTGATGGAAAGGGGTTTATGAGTTCAAAGTGGAGGTTGGAGGTTTGGATTGGGTATGGGAGGCGACGATGGGGGTGGAGGTTGAGTTTGAAGGTTGGGATTTTGGGTTGCGGTCAAGGATAGGGAGTTGGAGTGGAGGTTGAAGGCTTGGGTGAAGGGTTGGGGTTGAGGCAGATGTTAGAGGTTAAGAGAAGAGGCTAGCAGTTGTGGATACCTTTTCTTTGCATTTACAGAGCTTGATGTCTTGATGAACCTGAAATGAAATGAGTTATATTTATTTGAAAGGCCATTGCTCGTTCGTTTAGGGTCTGACTATGCTGTTTAATACAAGCTTGTCTTTCGTGTGCTTGTATGATATATTATCGATACAAATCGGTATGTTTGAGATTTAAATAAAGTGTTAAGTTTTTTGTATACATAAACATACATATATTGAAAAAAAAATAGGTTAGATATCTTTCACATAAATCGATTTTCACCCAATCATGAACTAACAATGTGCATGTGCCATAGTAAAATTCACGTTTGTGGATGGACAGATGATGTGAAATAAACCATTGTTGGGGGTTGAGAGTCGAGTCGAGGGTTGAGGGAGTGCAGGAAGAGGATGAGGTTGATGATGTGGGTGTAAGGATGAAGACTAGTGGTGGAGGTGGAGGCTTAGAGGTAGGTGATGGGCTTTTTTTAGTGGGTTGGGAGTTGATGTTGTGGGTTGGGAGTAGGCGTTGTTGCTCATAAAAACATGTATGTCATCCATTTACCATGGACTGATCACGCGCTGCACTCGCGATCCCAAGTCCGTACCCTTCCTGAAGCCAAGTGAAGCCAAGTGAAGGATCTTTGGGTACGTCTTGAAATTCATATTAATCCCACACCCCCCCGGGAGGCGGAGCACAACGCCCGACAAAGCACGGTACCCATTCACTACTGGGCGAACAAGGGGCACTGGCTAAAGGAGAATGCCTATTTGTCTCCACTCCGCCCGTGTGTGTGTGTGTGTGTGTGTGTGTGTGTGTGTGTGTGTGTGTAGTGGGGGTCGGAGGGTGGGTTGGATGAGTGGGCGAGGTTAGGGTAACCGAAATGTTTAGCTTCTAATTACCATTATAATCTTATTTATTAGCAATGTTATTGTTTTCTTTTTATAAATATTTATATTGTTTTTTTTTCTACTCTTAACATGCTTGTTACTAACTTTATTAATGGTGAATCCGCGCCGCTGTAATAAGTTAAAACCCCAAGTCGCGGTAATGGGAATTATTGTGGATTTGTTATGTGACCCGTTTCGGGTAATTGGCTCAATCATATTAGCTTGATGTTCTGCCGAGTTGGGGCAACACACACACACACACACACACACACACACACCGATAGTTCAGTCGGCAAAGCGCTGTGCTGCCAGGCTTTGCGGCGTGGCGGACAGGGGTTCGAGCTCCGCTACGGCCGGGTTTTTCCCGCTGAGTGTTTACTGTCCCCCCTTGAACAAGGAGGATGGGGTGTGTGGTGTGTAGGGTCCCGACAGTACCCAGAGATCGACTAAAGATCCTTGCTCAAATCGTAAGGGTACTTTCTTGCTAGCGATTGCGAGTCCAACTCGTGATCAGGCCGTGGTGAAACACACACACACACACACACACACACACACACACACACACACACACACACACGTAGTATATCCCTTAGTTAGGGAGAGATGAGACTGCAGTAGGCTAAGCTTCAGTTGATTGTTTAGGAAGTTCAGAAACTGACTCAATCATTTCCACTTAACACTAAGTGGTCGCGGGACTTGCATGCTGGTGGTTCTGTCGCTGATTTGAATCACTATGGGTATCAAAGGCCGTGTTATATCGTCTCCCGGGATTAACTTCTTAACAAAGCGTCGGATAAGGATGATAATTTGGCAAAACCTTTTTTATTCCTTGCCCTGTTTTCGTCAAAAATGATATATTAACAAGATGTGGATAATTATATGATCAAAGCGTTTTGTAAGTTCACAACTAAAGGGCTCGGTCATCAATGCCAGACGTAGTATATGTTGGTCATCCAGCGCATGCGCACAACGCCGTTTCTACAGCAAAGTTTGCTAGCCGTGTATCTGTCTTGTATTAATGCTTTAATTATCCACATCATGTTAATAAATTATATTGAAGAAAATGCCTTTGTGGTGAGCCCTGCAGGCTGGTTGTTAACACCGATTGATCTGGCCCAGTGCCTTCCTGCAGCCTGAGGCCTCCACCCGCTGCCCCGCCAGCTGGCAGATTAACGGGAGGGAATTTGCGTCGCAAGTGAACCATCGGTTTTGTTATTACTTATTGACAGTCTCGTGTGTGTGTGTGTGTGTGTGTGTGTCCTGCTCATAGCCTCGGTGGACTTTCTTAGTGGTCTTTTTTTTCAGTAAAGGAAGCAGCTGAGGGACAAACATAAATAAAAATAGCCGCACATGTGCTTCTCTGTAAAAGAATGTAGAGATGAATGAACAAAAGAAAGATCAATTTCGGAAGGAGAGGTGTCTTAGTACCCCCTCTTGAAAAAGTTCAAGTCGTAAACTGCAGAGGGAGGTAGGCTCTTTCAGAGATTACCAGCGAAAGGGATGAAAGAATGAAGATGCTGGTTAACTTTTGCAGAAGGGATTTGGACAGTACAGGGATGAGCTAGGGCAGAAAGAGCGCAGTGGGGGCACGGGATGGGTGGAGGAATGCAGTTAGCAAGTTCAGAGGAGCAGTCAGCATGAAAATATCGATATAAGACAAACAGAGATGCAACATTGCGGCAGAATTTAAAAGGTAGAAGACTGTCAGTAAGATGGGGGAAGCTGACGAGATGAAGAGTTTTCGACTCTACTCTGTTCAAGAGAGCTGTGTGTGTGGAGGCCCCCCCCCACACACACACACAGACATACACACACATGGGATGTATACTCCATACGAGGGCGGACAAGGCCATTGTATATGAATAGAATCTGTGAGGGAAAAAATGGTGGAGACGATACAGTATGTCTATCCCCGAGGAAGCAGATTTAGTTAGAGAGATGAGGTTTCCGTTTGAGATTTTGAGTAATGGTTAGACCGAGGATGTTAGTGTAGCAGAAGGGGAGAACTGAGTGTTATCGAAGAATAGGGGATAGGTGTTTGGAAGATTGTGTCAAGTTGACAGGCATTGAAATTGAGTTTTGGGGCATTTAAGAACACCAACTTTCTCCTACCCCATTCAGAAATTATAGCAAGGTCTGAAGTTTAGCCTTCTATTGCGTCCAGTCTAGAGTCTTGAAATTGCTGTTGAGAAGGTCTTTTGTCAAAAAATGTTGAGTAATGCATAGTAGAATCATCGACGTAAGAGTGGGTGTGACAGTTAGTTTCGTAAAGATCATTAATTAACAACAGATTAAGAGTGGGGATAAAACAGAGCCTAGCGGGACACCATCACAGTGATCGTCTACCATAGCAAAGATAGGTCGGCCTGAAAGGAAAGTGGAAACAAAAGTACAGAGAGAGGAATAGAATCCGTAGGAGGGTAGTTTCGAAATCAAAGATTTGTGCCAGACTCTGTCGAAAGTTTTTGAGATGTTTAAGGTAAAAGCAAAAGTTTCCCCGAAACGGTTAATAGAGAATGACCAAGAGTCAGTCAGGAAGGCAAGAAGATAACCAAGAGAACGTTCCTTGCGTATTACTTACTCGGGATCAGAGAGGTCAAAAGTTGATAGATGCTTAAGAACTTATCTTAGGATTGATCCTAAGGCGTTAGAAAGATAAGATAGGATAGGGTAGGCGGTGGCTGAGTGGTAGCGTGTGGACTCCACATTCACCGCGTGATGGACGACGTGGGTTCGAATCCTCACGCTACCACTTGGGATTTTTCAGTCACCGCCGAGTGGCCTAAGACTACCCACATGCTGTCCTGAAGACCACCCATCGACCCGGACTCTAGAGGAAACCGTCCAAGTGAATCATGAAGGAGTTCCGGGGGGCAGCATGAGTCAAGAAAAGATGGCGCCACTTTAAAACACTTACCTGCACCATGACGGGCTGGGGCCGAACACCATCCAGGCCCCTCAAGAAAGCCTACTGGTGCTAAAGGCCGACGCGTAAAAAAAAAAAAAAAAGGATGGTAGTTTGAAGGATTAGAACGGTCACCCTTCTAAAGCACAGGCAGAAAAAAGCATACTTCCAACAAGAAGGAAAGGTAGATATTGAAAGACAGAGACGAAAGACTTTGACCAGACCTTAAAAACTGTGATTCTTTCAGCACGGAATCACAGTTTTTTAGGACAATAGTAGGCCATCAGGCTCATAAGCCTTCTGAGGATTGAGGACAGACAAAGCAATGAAAAGATAATTCTTAAGAAATTTGATAACCGACGTAGTGGAGTCAGATGGGGTATGAGTAGGAGGAATATGCCCTGAATCGTCCAGAGTGTAATTTTCACAGATAGTTAAAGCGAAGAGTTTAGCTTTAGAGACAGATTGACAGCAGGGCTAGCCTATGGTGGTCAGCATGGTGGGCCGTCAGCAGACTGCTTTGGGCAGGTTAGAACCCGGACCCACGTATTAATATCTTGCCACGGCATCATGGAAATTGATAAATGGTTACCTGGGTAAACCTGGTTCAGGTAAACTGGTAATCCGAATGTTACTTTTGTCTTGGGTTTCATGGTGTTGTTTCATACCACTTGCTCAAGGGCTAAAGAAACGTAGATGAGTGCCAACGCAACGCGCAGCTTAGTATTGTATGCCCAAGCTTACCTGTAATTGTTCAACTGCTGTCCCTCAGAGGCGCTGGCGAATTTTATTAAAGTGGCCGTCATGATAGATATGGCTTATGACTAATTGGCCCTTGTGGCCTCCCAGTGCTCCTCTCGGCCGAAATCATTGTAGTTAAGGTTCATCGATGAACAACTGGACAGGATCTAGGTAATCTACGCCACTTAGCGATGGTTGAAACTTGCCAGCTGGCTGCGGTACGACTTGAAACAGCGTTTCAAGACCACGATGAGCCAAACACGAAAAACTAATTTTACCTTCGTATTCACTGATACTAATTTTCCAGCCCAACTCACTTACTGCCGGGAAGTCTAATTTTGTTTTAGATAAGCTCTTTTTGACTTACTACCAAAACCTGAAAGTGGAAACAGTCCCGGGAAATGAAACTGCTGCAAAAAGAAAGGAAAAAAAGGAATCCAAATGGTTTGAATTCATGAAAGTTTTAGATTATGTGGGGATGTTTTTTTTTCAGCTTCCTCTTCAGTGATGAATTTCTCTTGTGCTTGTAATAGTTTTTTTCCTCTCTCTCTCTCTCTCTCTCTCTCTCTCTCTCTCTCTCTCTCTCTCTCTCTCTCTCTCTCTCGCTGGCAGTCAATGTTTTCTCTAGCTTTTCTTTTTTTTCGTGTCACTTTTTTTGTTCTTGTTTTCCATTTCCCGCCGCCCATTGTTTCCCAGTGTCCTTTTCCACCACTGCCTCTGTAACTTCCCTTTGCTCCTCCATTCTTTCCTCCTCTCCCGCGCTCCCACTCTTCTGTTTCTCACACCCACAAACAGCCGCACTGACGCTAATAACACCACACTTTCTGACTTTTCGCAAGCTGGCCTCTGTTACGACCATTGTTCTTCCTTCCTCCTCCTCTTCCTCCTCCTCCTCTTTCTCCTCCTCCTCCTCCTTCTCCTTCTCCTCCTCCTCCTCCTCCTTCTCCTCCTCCTCCTTTTCCTCCTCACATAAACTAGCTTCCTTCTCTATAGCCAACAAAAGAATTCGACTTTTTGGGGTCTCGGTACAGACAAGACAGACAAACAAAAGCAGAGGTGGACAGATATACAAACAGAAACACACACACACACACACACACATAGTGGTTACCTCGCTCGGCTCATAACCAAGAGGTCCTCGGTTCGATTCCCGGACGGAGCGAATATTGACGGCAGTCTCTTTTCATCCACAGAGCAGTGAATTGGTACAGAGAGTCAGTTGGGGGTCGTGTCCCGCCTCCCTTGTGTGTGTGTTTGGGAGCGTGATGTGAGCTTCCAGGCGTACCCAGTGGTCAGTCGATATTCTGCTAACTTTTTTCCAGGTTTGGGATTGTGAGTCCAGCGCGTGATCAGACCATGGTGAATGACACACATAAGCACACACATACAAATCCCTCATCCCCTCCCCTCCTCTACACAAAGCCTCCTACTGCAGCGGATATCATATCCGCTTATCACTAACCACTCTGGGATTTACGTCTCAGGCTACTTAATTTTTTTTCCCTGATAGGAGCGGTAATTCTTCCCCTTTGAGCAGGAGGGATAAATGCCTCTGGTGTGAGGTTCTAACTGTATCCACAGACTCTTAAGCTCTTACTGGCTGGCTATCGCGAGTCCGGCACGTAATCAGACCATGTGTGCATTAATGATTGACACATGCCTAATATTCCTGTTTTATAATTTTCCAGCGGAATACGTTTCCACTCTCTCTTTAAGATTTTTTTTTGTACACAGAGCGTGCAACATAAATATTGCGTAGAATCTGTTTTCGAGGAAACTAAATAATACCGGTTTTTTTTCACAGTGGACAGACAATACATAAGCGAGCACAAAGGACCCAGCAGAGAAGGGAAAAGGTCGAGGGCAATCAGGGAGCGGCGGGTGTGATGGAAAAGAGCGGCAGGGGCGTGTGTTGGGGGCGTTTCAATGTAATGGCCGGGCGTGAGGATGAAAAGTGTAGCATCTGATTTTAAATGTTGTGCTTTCTGGCGCAATGTGTGTGCGTGTGTGTGTGTGTGTGTGTGTGTGTGTGTGTGTGTGTGTTTGGGCATATGTGTTTGCATGCATGGATTTGATTTACATAGATTTACATAGAAAATCAGACCACACAGACCCCATGGTCCAGACTTGGTGGTCTGTCCTTAAACCTAAGTGATTTTACATTAATCAGAAGACTCCAAAACGTTGCATTTCTACTCTAGTTGATATTAAGTTGAAGGAAGTGACGGTCGAGCTTATTTTTGAAGGAGTCAATCGTGTTACACTGGACCACTGATGATGGGAGCTTATTCCATTCTCGCACTACAACGTTGGTGAAGAAAAATTTGGTGCAGTCTGAATTTACTTGTCTACATCTGAGTTTTACGCCATTGTTCCTCGTGCGCAAAGTGTCATCGATCATAAACAATGTTGATCTGTCTACATTCGTGAAACCATTAAGTATTTTAAAACATTCGATCAGTTTTCCTCGGAGGCGACGTTTCTCAAGAGAGAACATGTTAAGGGTAGAAAGCCTTTCTTCGTAGGATTTGTTGCGCAAGGAAGGGAGAGAGAGAGAGAGAGAGAGAGAGAGAGAGAGAGAGAGAGAGAGAGAGAGAGAGAGAGAGAGAGAGAGAGAGAGAGAGAGAGAGAGAGAGAGAGAGAGAGAGAGAGAGAGAGAGAGAGAGAGAGAGAGAGAGAGAGAGAGAGAGAGAGAGAGGAAAATAATTTTACGATAGAAATCAGAGGGAGTGCGGGAATAAAATAATTACTTGGAGGTATAGGGAAGAAAACAAGGCAAGAGGGAATGGGAAAAGTGCGGTAATTAGGAAAATTTGACGGTTTAATGACTTCTGAAACTACTCACTAACCCAAACTATCCCGACTTTCTAATACTTTCCTTCTTCCTCCCATTTTTTCCTTCGCTAAAATACCCTATTCTCTCCCACCTCCTTCCCCACCTACTCTTCCCATTTTTCTTTTCTTATTTATGTTTAGTCGTACTCTCTTACCCTCTCCAGCCCTTCCCTCCCATTTCCACTATATTGTAGCCGGTCTGTCTCGCCGGCAGGAGTAATGGGCTGTAATTTGTCGAAATTTGGTAATAACCGCTGGGAATGGTAAGACCAGTAATGGCGGTGACTGGTTTGTATCGGCGGTGGCAGTGGTGGCGACGGTGAGAATTGTACTCGCTGTAGTTTCAGATTTTGTAGTGGTTGTGCAGTGGTGGTGATGATGGAATAGATGTATGTAAATAAAGGGGGATGACTAGAAGTGCTTTTTAGGTGGTAATGGCTGAGATTGGTTTGTGGTGACTGTGGTGATGTTTGCAGTATTGGCTTCTAGTAATGGTGATTTTAATGATCTGCCCACACACCCACCCACTCACCTACTCCCCCACCTCCATACTCACACCCTTTTCACCCCACAACCCTCCACACACAAATCCGTCACTTGTGATCTCACTCATTTCGGGGAAGGTACTGGTTGGCGATTGCGAATCCAGCGCGTGGTCAGACCATGATGAATTAAACACACACACACACACACACACACACACACACACACACACACACACACACGCACGCACGCACGCACCCACACCCACCCACACCCACACCCACACCCACACACACTACCGGGATTCCTAAATGATCACTGGCCTTTTTAGATTAAGAACAAAGTTTTAATTACTAGTTCCTTTGCTGTACCAAAATATAAAAGTAAAGTACTTCTGCAGTTCAGTGGTGCCTGATAAAAAAATACATTCCTAATTTGATGCATGGCGGCATAGGTAGACTAGTCATGGTTTCTTCTGCAGTTCATATATTTCATTTTAAGTTGGTTGGTCTTGCGTCCAAATTTCGTTCACAATTATTTTTATTGTTATTTTCTGTTGCAACCCGGAGTGTGTGCAACACGCCGACCACTTCCCAGCCCACGGCGCAGTACCAGCAAGTTCACTGGTTCGCCGGACCATTAGTTAGAAGAGGAAAGAGAGGACCTTGCCCTCGATTTCTTAGGTAAAATGCGGCGTGCGTCTGGCCAGCCAGCGGCCCTGTTTGTCTAGAGACGATATTGGCCACCCTGGTGGTGATGTTGCCTCTCGATGGCCCGCGGCAACTTGGCGGGGCAGACGAGGGGAGACTCGGGAGAGGGAAAGGAGGGAGAAAGAGGGATTGATACAAAGATAGAGCGAGAAAGAGACAGTGAAAAAGAGAGGGGGAAAGAAAAGATGCAGGGAGAAAGAGACACATGGAGATAGAGACAGATGGAGAGAGAGAGAGATTTACATAAATGTACGTACAGACAGTATGGTCTAGAGTCTAGACTTTGAGGTCTGTCCTTAACCGAAGTGAAACGACATGAAAGCCTCCTTAGCGAATATTACGGTGGAGGATGTGGCGGTCGAGTTTTTCAAATGATTCAGTCGCGTTTCACTTAATAGCTGAAAAGTATATAATTTCCTGTAGAGTGTAGAACATTGTTGGTGAAACAAAATTGCTGCAGTCTGTTTTTTTGGGGGAGGCTTAAAGTAAGCAACTCAAGGGCATTACAATATAAGCCCTAGATGTCTTTTTCGGTTAGTGATGTTTGTTTATACTTCAGTTTTGTTGCAATATTTCTCGTTCGTGACGCGTCTTCGATCGTAAACAATTTGGATGTGGCCTCATTTGCAAGACCATTAAGTATTTTAAAACACTCGATTAGTTTCTCTCGGAGGCGCAGGAAAAAATTATCCTTGGTGCTACACGTTGAACACCTAATTTAGCAATGTCCTTTGCATGGTGGGTGGAATGAAACAGTAGGGTGTATTCTAAGTGAGGTCGGACTAAATTAATATAGTGGAAATGTTACATCTGTTATTGAAGCCCAACACTGTTCATTTTATTCGCTGTCTCAGTGCAATGCTTAAGAAATTTGAGGTTTAAAGCGATTTTTTTTAACAAGATCTTTAACATACTGTATGCTTTTGAGTTTCATACAAGACTTTTCATAATCATACCATTGAGTCATATATATATATATATATATATATATATATATATATATATATATATATATATATATATATATATAGATATATATATATATATATATATATATATATATATCTATCTATCCATCTATATATCTATCTATCTATCTATCTATCTATCTATCTATATATCTATCTATCTATCTATCTATATATCTATCTATCTATCTATCTCTCTATCTATATATATATATATATATATATATATATATATATATATATATATATATATATATATATATATATATAAATATATATATATATATATATATATATATATATATATATATTACTGGCCAAAGAACTGAGTTCTGAGAGACACAACTAATGACAGGTGTCCATTACGAGGTATCCCCATTGCTCACCACCCTTTGTTGTCTGTTTTCAGTCAGATTGCGATTCAGTAGTGAACTTTACGAACAGTATTTAAGTGCTTGATTTTTTGTAAAGAAATTTATGGTGGGAAACTTAAGAAACGCCTTTGGAAAATCCAGATAAACTACAGCTTGTGATTCGTTTACGTTGTAAACTGAAAATAGGTCAACAAACAGGTCAGGAGGCTGGACAAACAATCTCGTGCGTATTGTGAATTTAGTGAATGACACTTTTTTTTTTTCTTCTTTAAATATTTTATGATACATATTTTCTTGTCCTGGGCTAGACAAGAAATGAACGGGATTTTCATTTATACCACTGCCATCGCTGGTGTTGGTGGTTGTATCGATACAAATTGTATTGAATACAAATGAGAAAAGATAATTCATGTTCTCTATATATTGGTTTTCAGTCAGTAAGTTATTCACGCCGATAATTAAAGTTTCGATTCCATCTCCGATTCTGTTTTAGTTGTTTTTATGCTGAATGACTTAGGGCTATCTATATAATTGGCGACAATAATTTCCTCGTACTACGTTTCACCAGACCTGCTAATATTTGTGCCCTTCGCCTGCCATTATGATTAGTTTTGTTATTTTCAGGCGGGTGCAATATTTCCTTTTGCATGTATGACAGTTTTCTCACCTTGAATGCTTGATATTTTTAAAGTGCTCCTCTAGCTACGGTAGGCTCTCTTGAGGGCTCTCTCGGGCGACCCCAGCCCGTTAGCGGTGCAGGCAAGTTTATTTATATACGGGGGCTGCCATGGTGTGACTCCTGTTTGGAGCTCCACTTGAACTAAGCCGCTGCAGTTTGGGTTGACTGAAGATCTGGCTAGCATGTGGGTAATCCACTTAGCGATTGTTGAAAGATCAGCTTGTTTCGGTGGGACTCGAACCTGGGTCCATGGGCTCACCACGCCCGCGCGCTGAGAACTCGGCCACCGCCACGGTGGTCTATCATTAATGTTATATTGCTTCTCGCTAATGGACTTACACATTTAGCTGAGTAAGTAATTGATTTTTAAAGTTTTATTACCCTTCATCTACGTTAGTATCCTCTGATAATTGCACGTCCTTCAAACTGTACAAATATTATACGATGTTTACTCTTTGGGAAATATGCAGAAATATTTATTTTTGTCATTTTTGCTTGGGGTCATTCGATGCGCACTATTTTGTGATCTCAGGAATCAAGATGTTCTCCTTTCGAATATTGAAAACACCCATTTGATTACGTTTTCTTCATAATCTTTGGTCTCATTATCTGTGCAAAGAAAGACGATTAAATATGATGAGGGAATGTCTTTTTTTTCTTAGGTTGATTGAAAAATAGTAGAGTGAAAAGAGAGGGAAAATAATTTGTTGTTATGAATGGACTGGCGATTACTAAATAAAGAAAAAAAATCCTGGAAATCACACATTTATTTCGAAACGAAAATAAAAAAAAGTATCCGCAACTAATTTCATGAACAGTAGATTCCAAAGTTTGTCCTTGAATATACGCACATTAGACTTCTTCCTCTCCAAGTACGTGTTTTAAGCCTTCAAAGTCAGAGGAGGACAAGTATTCTTGATGGCGATGTGTCACGTGGAAAGGTTTTTCCTTCTTCCGCCCTAACGTATATATTCTGATATATTCGTGTTGCATTTCTTATTCGGTGGCGAAAGGAATAAATATTTTCTCCTGCGGCGCTCTACCTCCCTTTTACTGCATTATATGAATCCTAGAATATTCCAGATGTAACCATAGCTTAAACTTTTTCCTCTCTACGAGTGAGTTGCATCATAATGCCTCGAAAATTACACTGCCGTGGGAGAGGCTATTTTTTTCTCCACAGCCTAAATTTGTATATAACAGTAGAAAGAAGAATGCAAGGTGCCGGCTGGGACGTTTCAGGACTACAGTATTTCGAGTCCACTTCCGTTCAACGCCGGCTGTACCCGCCCCGCCTGCTGGGATCCGCTGTAATGCCGCTCGTAATTGCCGCCGAGTCGAACTAATGCTTCATGTTGTGCTGCTGCTCCCCGCTGCTTCATACGTTGTGGTGGCAGCGTTACCAGTCACGAAGTTGGAACAAAAATACTGACGCACACACTCACTGCGGTATTTCCAGGAGAGGATTAAAAGCAGATTATAATAGTGAAAAAAATCAAATATGAAAATATATATATGCTGAGAAAAAAATATTCTTGTGATTCGATGCTACTAGTTATAAGTAAATCTCGTAGGTTTGTGCATCAGGAGCAAAGGTAAATTTGGGGGCAAATACGCTAAATCTGCGCGTGGCCTCGATGCTTATCTCCGTCGCATTGGCCCTTGAACCTGTGGTGGGTGGAAGCTCATTGCCCCGGGTCAGGGGCCACTGTGACATCCGGGATCCGAAGTTTACCTCCCTCAGGTCTCCCCAGATACTCATTTATAGGCCACCACGAAAGAGAGAATGAACAGCTGGGAGGGCTGCACGCCGACTGCCTGAGCCGGGATTCGAGTCTGGCCCCACGGATTCTTAGCTGGCATGCTAACCTCTTCACCACGGAAACGGATAGCAACAAAGCCGTCTCACAAACGCTACACCGGCTGTGTTCAGGGGCGACGGCCTTGCGGTGTCATTTTATATTTGAAAAAAAGGAGGGCGTGTCTTATTGTCTTTATTATCTGAGTAAGGAAACGAGAGAGAGAGAGAGAGAGAGAGAGAGAGAGAGAGACCCCATTGACCCAATCTCATGACTGCAGATGAGTGTCTGTGTTTGTCCATGTGGTCCTCCAATTACACAACGATGCGGCGTGAGCAAATCGTGAGTGAGGCAGCGTCTGGTATTGGTGGGCTAAAGCAAGTTCCCTCTCCCATCACTCCCTCTGTCACCCCCTCATCCCCCCCTTCACCCCCCTAAGGCGCGTATACATCTGGCCTTTCCCCTGTGACCTCTTCCCTTGGTGTGTGTGTGTGTGTGTGTGTGTGTGTGTGTGTGTGTGTGTGTGAGAGAGAGAGAGAGAGAGAGAGAGAGAGAGAGAGAGAGAGAGAGAGAGAGAGGAGAGAGAGAGAGAGAGAGAGAGAGAGAGAGGAGAGGAGAGAGAGAGAGAGGAGAGAGAGAGAGAGAGAGAGAGAGAGGAGAGAGAGAGAGAGAGAGAGAGAGAGAGAGAGAGAGAGAGAGAGAGAGAGAGAGAGAGGGAGAGAGAGAGAGAGAGAGAGAGAGAGAGAGAAAGAGAGAGAGAGAGAGAGAGAGAGAGAGAGAGAGAGAGAGAGAGAGAGAGAGAGAGAGAGAGAGAGAGAGAGAGAGAGAGAGAGAGAGAGAGAGAGAGAGAGAGAGATTTTCCCAGTCACATAAATAGAAGTAAAACACCTCGTACCACCGACTCCTTTATTCCTGGCACGTTTCGCTCATTTTGCAAAATAAAAAAAAAAAAAAACGCTGCAACGCCCCTCGAGACCTCAGGGCTTAGAGGTGATGCATTATGTGGAACAGGCTTAGACTTCTTATGCCGGAGGAGGAGAGGAAAGGAAAGAGGGAAGGATCTAGGAAGCCGAAGTGAGGAAAGGCTGGGGGGAGGGATCTAGGAGGCGGAGGAGTGAGGCCGTGGTGAGGGCCTGGAGGGGATTCCGGGGTCCGGTGTAAATAAGGCTCGGGCATCAGCGCGCAATGTGTCGCGAGTCCCGCAGCACCAAGATAGTGTTTGTCTGAGTCCTTTCTTAGAAACTGACATTACTCTCCCTTGTACCTTCCCCGGGGGCGGCTTGGGTGGGCGTCTTCAGAGGAGGGTAAGTATCAGGTCTCACGTTTTTTATACACAAACTTTTGGTCTCTAACGCAAAATCTTATGGCAAGACACCACAGTAGCTTGACAGGTATGTGATTCCTACCTGCATGAAGTTACTGTAGAAGATATTTTCTATGTGATTATATTTGGTATGCATGTGAATGAGCTATGTAGGAAATAATGACGGAAAGTGTGCATTACTTTATAGGTAATATCGCTTTCAATGCTGCTGCTGTACGTACGTTGCTTGTTTTGGAGGGCCCGCTCTCCCCTGAAAACTGTCAATACCTACTATTACTGTACTTTGTTTCCTAGGTGATGTCATTGATTGTTAAAGTAGAGTGCCGTCATTCAATTAAATTACGAATATTTTTTAATCATGAAACTAGCTAGATTATCTCAATTATATATATTTGGTACGTGTCTTTGAAACAATACATGATGTCATGAACAGCCAATCAGGTGAAAGGGGGCGGAGCTTAACCAATATGGGGGAGGGGCTTCTCGCCGAGTTAATTTGAACAGACTATAGTTGATCACCTCCGAAATTCTCCGCCTCCACTGTGCTCATCTAACCGCCTCCAAATGAGCAAACACATGGAACGGTTGCCTATTCATTTCCATCAAACACCGGCAGCAATGAAGGAGCCGTCGTGACATTACTGCACGGCGCTCCTGTAAGCTAAGGTAAGCGATGAAGTTGAGGAGAGGCGGAAAAAGATGACTGAGTCTCCCAAATACATGTTCTTACTCATCTGTCAGTCAATACAAACACAAATCTATATGCATGCATGCATACAGACTATTCCCAGGGACACTATCAAGCGCTGCTCCACCCTCCTGCCTGTATAAAACCCGGCCAGCCACCCTTCCATCTCTTAAAACACATAATTGAATGATGTACTCTGATTTTCAGTTGTAATTACACAATTATATATTCATGTATTTTTAATGTGTGTTCATTTGTCAGGGTCGCTGTCGCCGTCCCAGCGCACCGCACGGAGAGGGTTGTTGAGAGGCGCCAGGAATTGGTAAGTCACTTTTTTTTTTGTCTTGGAATAGTGTGAGTAGTGCGCATTAAAACTTAATTGTTTACACTAGTTCACATTCATGTCTGTACATGCTACTCTAGTAAAATTTGAACTCGGTATATTCTCAATTCAGACTTTTATATGCTATTTTAGTGCTGCATTACCGTGATTATTCATCGACTTCGAAATAGAGATCAAAGCACTACTATACACATACACTCTATGTGTATGTTTGTGTGTAAAATGATTAAGTTTTATTGCTATGTGCTTTAATTATGTATCTCTGAACTGTGACGAGAGTGCGAGAAAAATAAGAAAAAAGCGCAGCAAATCACTCCATATATTTTCGAGGAACACAACCTCGTTTCGTACGGCCTTTACTGTCCCATGGCTATTTCCGGCACGACGAGTGGATATTCCTGAAAAATTGTTGTGTGAGGGTGAAACGGAAGAAACGAGGAAGAGAAGCAAGACGTAAGAAGGAAAACGAAGGAAACGAGGACGTAAGAAGGACGAGGACGAGGACGTAAGAAGGAAAACGAAGGAAACGAGGAAGAGAAGCAAGACGTAAGAAGTAAGCACAAAGGAAGCTCGATGCGAGGCCGTGATGACATGTACCTGTTAAGACGTCAGGAGTGATGGGCGCGGCACATAATAAAGACAGGTGTGTGATGAGGGAGCACAGTGTGGGAGCGGGTAATTCTTCATTATAGCAGAAAGGTTGGTGGGCGTGTAATAGCTGGGGCGTATCAAAGCTGGAATGTGGATTAGCTTTCGATGATAATGTATCTGTTTTTTATACATTTCAAAGTTAAAGATAAAATCAATAGCGTCTCTCTCTCTCTCTCTCTCTCTCTCTCTCTCTCTCTCTCTCTCTCTCTCTCTCTCTCTCTCTCTCTCTCTCTCTCTCTCTCTCTCTCTCTCTCTCTCTCTCTCTCTCTCTCTCTCTCTCTCTCTCTCTCTCTCTCTCCCTTATTCCCTCTATTATTCAAGATCTGGATAATTTCTTCCGGTTGAATAGTCTGAAGTGATCTCTTTACCTCGTGTCTTTATAA
Organism: Eriocheir sinensis; assembly: GCF_024679095.1. Classification (NCBI taxonomy): domain Eukaryota; kingdom Metazoa; phylum Arthropoda; class Malacostraca; order Decapoda; family Varunidae; genus Eriocheir; species Eriocheir sinensis. Next base: position 14,247,263 of record NC_066547.1, read on the forward strand.
CATTTAATCTTTTTATATGAGACAAGTTTTGATTGTGAGAGTCTGAATGCCCATTAGACCGCATTTACGTTTGTTATTCTATTAAATGAAAAGAAAAAAAAACATATAATAGAAGATGAAAGAAGCTTTACTTAAAAAAAAAAAGACATGCAACACACACACACACACACACACACACACACACACACACACACACACACACACACACACACACACACACATATACATTCAATGGCTGTAGTAGTACCATGAAATACCCCGTCAATCCACCAGAATTCACAAGCGTTCCATTAACAGCAACATTTGACAGGAATAAAAAAGCCGGAAAAAATGTACACCACTCGGCTCAATATCTAGAGAGAACACAAACACGTGTAACGAGTATGCCAGCACATGTGACTGAGGGCCGGAGCGATACGATGTGTCAATATGGACAGGTAGAGCGACAATATGTGAGAGAGAGAGAGAGAGAGAGAGAGAGAGAGAGAGAGAGAGAGAGAGAGAGAGAGAGAGAGAGAGAGAGAGAGAGAGAGAGCGCAATTGAATAAATTAATTAATATATGAATGAATGAAAGACACAAAGGAAGACAAAGAAAAGAGAGAGAGAGAGAGAGAGAGAGATCGTCGACTGTCTGTTACGGTACAAAGGAATTGAGTCAGAAGTGAAAGATTCCGCCTTGATTGCCTCCCTCCCCCCTCCTCGCCCTCTCGGACCCACCATTAGCTGCATGATTGGATGGTCACCTCATGGAATACAGATGAGAAGGGGAGTGGCTGGGAAGTGGAAGGGAAGTGTTTTAATCTAGCTCCTGCACAGATAACCACACACACACACACACACACACACACACACACACACACACACACACACACACACACACACACACACACACACACACACACACACACACACTCATCATTATCATCATCATATTTAGCTTCTATCACTCAACTGCAGGTTACTCGCTTTTTCAAACATTTCCATTCGTTTCTCTCCTGTGGTTCTAGTTTCCAGTGTCAATGGAAACATTCAGCAACATTTTTATTTTATTTTATACCGCAATCAAATGAGCGGCTTCCCATTGACACTTATATATCAGTTATTTTCATAGTCTGTCAGCCTTTTTTTTCTTCTTTTTCCATTTCTCGCCCTTTCTTTTATATCTTCGTCCTGACCTTTGCCTTGTATATTGTAAGTGCCTTTTTTATGTCATCTGTTGTCTGTTCTCGTACCCATTTGCAGTTTTTGGTATCCATTAAAGTGATATCCAGTATCGAACTCTCCATACCTTTTTAGCACTTCTCTGTTTTCTTTGCAGACACTTGGTTAGTATCCTTGTCGGTGATCCATGTGTAAAAACTGGGAGAACTCGCTGATTAAAACCTCCTACTTCAAGCTATCGGTAGAGAGCCCTTAAAGTTCCATGTTTCACGATTGATACCCCTCGCTTCAAGCTATCGGTAAAAGTTCCATGTTTCACGATTGATACCCCTCATTTCAAGCTATCGGTAGAGAGCCCTTAAAGTTCCATGTTTCACGATTGATACCCCTCGCTTCAAGCTATCGGTAGAGAGCCCTTAAAGTTCCATGTTTCACGATTGATACCCCTCGCTTCAAGCATATCGGTAGAGAGCCCTTCAAGACATTTCCTTATTTTCTGGAAGCACTCCTATCTAGTCTTATAAGATTTTCTCTATCTGGTTCTAGTGTGGTTATTTTTTTGTACTATTTGTGGACACATTTATTTACTCTTCCTCTTAGATGACTTAATTCAATCATGATTATCGAACATTATTTATCTTATTCATCCAAGCCCTTCTTGCAGACTCTCCCTGTTTTATCATTTTCATATGATGTTTACCATAAGTCTCGCAAAAAAAAAAAAATCTGGAATTTTTTTAGATATTTGTCTCCTTTTATGATTCCTTTATTTTTTAGTAAAGCTTTTTTTAAAGTTTCCTCCAAGCACCGCGTAAGCAATTAAGATAATATAGTATTGCTCTAACTCTCTTAATGTGACTTTTTTAGTACCTGTATGAAATTTAGTAGTCGCTGTTCCATTTTTGCATGTCTTCAAGAATTATACAATGGATTTCTCCTACGCTTTGTTGTCAAATCACATTCAGCACCGCGACAGTTTCCACTTTGCCGAAGGCTTCCTCGATGCAATGTCAATGAATGCCAAGCAGAGCGATTTATTGAACTCGTTTGTTTTCTCTATGATCTGATTTATTGCCTGGACGAGAGACATGGTTGATAACCCACTTCGAAAACCAGCTTTTTCCCTTAGCTGATTGTATCTTAAATTCTGTTTGCGATAATGCTTGTAAATAGTTTATAGATAACTGACAGTAAGCTGAACTTGGTCAAACTTGGTCGAATTATTCACTCAAAAATTTATAGTGAATAATTTGCGGTCATTTTTTTTTACGTGTTCGCCTATAGCGCCGGTAGGCATTCTTCAGGGGCCTGGTGGTCGGCCCAAGCCCATCATGGCGCAGGTAAATTTTTTTTTATAGTGACGCCATTTATTCTTGGCTCATGCTGCCCCCTGGAACTCATTCTTGATTCACTTGGACGGTTTCTTCTAGAGTCCGGGTTGATGGGTGGACTTCAGGACAGCATGTGGGTAGTCTTAGGCCACTCGGCGGTGACTGGAAAATCCCGGGTATTAGCGTGGGGATTCGAACCCGCGTCGTCCAGCACGCGGTGAATGCAGGGCCTGCACGCTAACCACTCAGCCACCGCCTACCCTAAATTTAATTACCGTGTGGCATCAGTTACATTTCAATTCAGTCAAAGATACTAATTGAACATCTAGCTATAATGATGATGATGACAAGTTTTACTATGTTCAAACAATTATTATGAACAGAGGGCATGTTCATTTTCATATTCGAGATTTCTTATTGCTAAAGTTGGAAAAAAAAGTGGCTGGTAAAATAACGGTAGGACATTAGGGTATTGGCGAGGTAAACGGATAAGCTGTGGTCGACTCTGCTGAAAATCAATGAGAGAAGAGAGAGATACATAACTGGGTAAGAAAACAATTTGCAAACTTTGTGAACTGTAACCAGTGGACAGTAAACACAGATATTGGTAAATAACCGAAACAAATATGAAACAACTAAAACTGTAGAAAATATCGGGATTGAAGATATCAACGGAAACTTAACTAGATTTTCAAAAAGACTCTGCACATGAAGTAAAAAGGAAACAAAATAACTTAGGCTCCAAGTGAGTTCATCCTGTGAGAAAGTTCCTCATGATTACAATCAATGAAGCGCAGATTTCAGGTTCTGTAGTAGAAATCATTTAGACGAAATTTACTATTTGAAGAACTCAAGTACACAACAGGAGTTAGGAGTTTTATAGTGAATCACATATACATATTCAAATATTCCGGGTTCTTGGTTGCTACCCTCGGGCTTGCCTCTTTAGTAAAATGCAAGACCACTCTTAGTCGCTTTTTGTTCCTCTTTAAGTCTTCTTACGATAATGAATCTTATATCTCATCTGATATGCGACGCTCCTAGATGAGTACTAACATATTAGCTTCCGTTCTCAAAGTCCGTGTATTATAAGTTCGAATATCCAGTAACTAATAGAAGCCTGGAGCATTAGTCCGGATATTCCTTGCGCCCCCTGTCCCAGAGTGACATTGCTCGCCTCTATAAACAGGCACTCCTCCACTGCCAAGCAGTTTGTTGAAACGCCAGGTCACGTAAGGGAGGGACACGGCCAATATCCCACACTGGTGGCTTACGGCCCTGTGGCGGGAGGAACATACTTTTTCAGAACCGTGCTCGCAACTAGTTAAATCTGTATCATGGCATTACTGGGTCACTGCAGCATGCAAGCCTGTTCACCACGTCTAGGTGTTGCTCCGTGAATATTCTCTCTCTCTCTCTCTCTCTCTCTCTCTCTCTCTCTCTCTCTCTCTCTCTCTCTCTCTCTCTCTCTCTCTCTCTCTCTCTCTCTCTCTCTCTCTCTCTCTCTCTCTCTCTCTCTCTCTCTCTCTCTCTCTCTCTCTCTCTCTCTCTCTCTCTCTCTCTCTCTCTCTTTTATTTAAACTGACAATTTGTAGTACACAACATATTTGTTTTTGTCGACGACACTTTATGCGATCGTTCGTAACGAGAAGCATATGTTTCACTGTGCACTTTTCAGGGCTTAAAATGTTACTTTTTCTTGTGCATTATTTCAAAAGTCCTTTACACTTGTTCACTGTGTACTTAGCATCACTAGTGGTGTGGGGCATGTTCTTCGCCAACTGTGAGCAGCCACTTTTACCTGCTGGGTGGACATTTCCCTCACTGTTGGCCCTGCCGCCGTGAACGTGTTCCATTAGCGGGACACCCTGGAGGTGAAGGTCCTCTGATGCTGGCTGGCGTGTGACCTTGGCACCCCGACATGCTCGTGGCTGGAGAGTACCGTTCTCGTATCTCTCACAGCCTCTCGCGGGGGGAGCCTCAGCCTCTCCAGGTGTGGTACTCTATGAGGCATATGAGGTGTGTGTGTGTGTGTGTGTGTGTGTGTGTGTGTGTGTGTGTGTGTGTGTGTGTGTGTGTGCGTATGTGTGTGTGTGTGTGGCTGTGTTGTGTTGTACCGTGTTGTGTTGTCCTGTGTGCGTGTTTTTTATTTTTGTGTGTGTGTGTGTGCCTTTCAGAGTGAATTATCATCAGTATCAGAGTGTGTTCCATTGCATTGGCGTGTGTACAAGGCAGCATCGGTGTTCCTTCCATCGTTTTCATGAGCTGCATGCGGTGTTCCTTGTTCATACATTAACCTGCTTTTCCCGCGGCGGGGGTCATTAGGGCTTAGTGCACTGCAACGAGAGGAAATCTGGGGCATTACGGCCAAACACGGAACCCGCATCTTACGGCAGGGCAGGAGAGAGAATGGTACAGCCTCTGCCTCAGCCATTGAGTCTACAACACACGTACATGCATCACAGAATGAGACTGATATGGCGGAATAACATTTTCTGCATGCCAAAACACGCACTCCATTCCACTGGGGAATAGAAACACGTTCTGTATGTTGTAGCAATAGACATTCTGCATGTCTCTAGACGATACAATCTGAAGCAAAACTTTTTCAGAAGAGTCGGCAGGGCGGTAAATTGTTATGTGATACTCCGTCCAGAGTTGTGGGGGGTGGTATCAGCAGGGCCTGGGCTGTGACAAGGAATAGAAGTAACATCATGTAGGTGTGATATATTACTAAAGTTGCCCGTAAAATGGGAGGAGATATATTGCGCGTTATTTGTGTATCCGTTTATAATATATGGAAGGTTATTCGTCAGAGTAATTCATAAAGCCGGAGAGGAAGGTGGCGGATATTGAAAATAAGGCTGAAATAGAACTCTCTCTCTCTCTCTCTCTCTCTCTCTCTCTCTCTCTCTCTCTCTCTCTCTCTCTCTCTCTCTCTCTCTCTCTCTCTCTCTCTCTCTCTCTCTCTCTCTCTCTCTCTCTCTCTCTCTCTCTCTCTCTCTCTCTCTCTCTCTCTCTCTCTCTCTCTCTCTCTCTCTCTCTCTCTCTCTCTCTCTCTCTCTCACTCTCTCTCTCTCTCTCTCTCTCTCTCTCTCTCTCTCTCTCTCTCCCTCTCTCTCTCTCTCTCTCTCTCTCTCTCTCTCTCTCTCTCTCTCTCTCTCTCTCTCTCTCTCTCTCATATTCAAAGTCTCACTTTAAGAGGAAGTTTTGCCACCATTTCTTTATGAGAAATAACTGTGGAATGCAGTGGTATGCGCGAGTCAGGAGGGAAGGTTTGTTCACAATATTCCCTGCAGGTGGTCCGGTTCCTGCCCCTTCCATGCCCGCCCTCGCGCCGAATCACGTCCGTCCGTAGCTATGTTTTTTCTTTCCTCTTTTTCACCTTCATTATTTTCGGTGCTGTTCCAAAAAGTTTAAACATTATTTGCTTCCTCCCAGAGACACTGCAAACCTAACAAGCTATTTTTACATTTTAATTGCTTTCGGTTGTGTTCCAGAATATAGTAACCATTCATAGCGTTGCGTCGCTGCAGTATGCGATGAATGAAAATTCGCAAAATGGCGAGCAAAATTTTACGTAAAAATTGTCTTCTCCATGAGAAAAGTCTGGCATTTTTATCCACAGCCAAGGGAGAAATTTTCTGGCTGTATTGTTGTTGCTTCAATCAGTGGGACGAGAGAGAAGGAAGGGGAGGTAGCAAGAGGAAGGGAGAGGCAAGGTAAAGGGAGACGGGAAGGTTGGAGGTAGAAAAGGGATGGACGGAGAGGAGGAGAAAGAGAGGAAGGAAGGCAATCAAGACAGGAAAAAATTGTTGGGCATGGAGAGAGAGAGAGAGAGAGAGAGAGAGAAGAGAAGAGAAGAGAAGAGAAGAGAAGAGAAGAGATAGAGACCTTTGCACAGTCCGAAAGATTTTCCGCTGACAAGGAGCGGTTGCTGTTCCCACTTGAGCGAGGGGGACGGTGTGTATCGTGTGGGATATTCCAGCTGCACCCACAGATACATGAGTGTGTAGCTTCAAGCTCAAAACGAGTAGGGTACTGGGTGGCTGTCACGAGTCCAACACGTGATCAGACCGTAAGTGAAGTAGAAGCCCCCCACTTACGTACATGGTTGAGGCCAGTTAACCTTTACAGAGTAGCTCAAGCCACTAAGAATCAGTCATGTACTATCCCCCTACATCCATAAATCTTAACGTCTATTTGAAATCTTAATTCGTATTTGTTTCAATTCAATATCTGCTGCAAGGTAAAGATAGCTACGCAAGGTAGTTTCATGCTGGGGGGGAGGGGGGGGATACGTTGTTCCAATATAACAATACTGTTCTTCTACTGCGCCTACAACCACTATACTCCTTCGGTCAAAAGTCTTCCTGCTGTCAAATTCTTGTTTACCGAGAAAGATTGTATAATGACGGAGCTGATGAGCCGTGTGGAGATAATTGGAAGGATAAAAAGTGTATTTGCGTTTTGTCGCTCCATCTACAAACCTGGGGGTGGAGGAATATGACAGACGTTACGAGTCTTCTTGCCCTGTGAACCTTGCAGGCAAATGACAAATATCTCCCGAGCCGAGTTTCATGATGAGTTGCGGGTCGGTCTCCCTCCTTTGTTTTGCCTCCCCTGTCATTTCCTTCATATACTGCCTCTATTCTTCTGTTTATCTCTGCTGACATCATCGTCTCTCCTTCCTCTCCTCCCTCTTTCTTTTCTTTCCCTGTCCATATCGTGTGTTATTACCGCCCTCCCCCGTCTCATTATATGTAATAGACAGCCTTACCTTCATCACCACCTGTCCTTTCATTGCTAAATTCGGCTCCATCTGTAT
>NC_066547.1:14257083-14262083 GCF_024679095.1 Eriocheir sinensis
CCCTCCTCTTCAGCCTCTCCCCTTTCCTCTTATTCCTCCAATTGAAATTTGTAGGCCTTTCTCTGTTTTTTCTTTATCTTTCTTTCTTCTTGTTCTTGTACTCTCTTGTTGTTTCTTGTACTTCTTGTTCTTGCTCTTCTTGTTCGTGCTCTTCTCGTTCGTGTTCTTCCTTCTCTCCTCTTTCTCTCCTCCACCTCTTCTTCATACTCTTCCTTTTCCAACTCCTTTTGCACAGGTATCGACAGCGCCATATACTCGTGTTGAGCGAGTTCATAACACCGTGGGCCAGGCCAATCCGTCGTAAGACTTCCTGGCCATACTCACCGTTGTTATGAACTACGCTACCAAGATTCGTGAAACTTTCTGAGATCTCAACGTCCTCGCCACACACATGAACAGACTGTACTGTTTCATCTAGCAAACCTCCAAGCACCTGTACCTTGGTCTTGGCCCAGGAAACCATAAGTCCCAAGGGCTTCGCCTTCTCGTGTAGTGCCTCGAGAGCCATCACCAAAACCTCCAGTGACTCCGCCAGGATTACTGCATCATCGGCAAAAACAAGGTCAGTTACCCTGGTATTGCCAATGGATGCTCCGCAATGAGTCTGGTCCACAATTCTGCCCAATACCCAGTCCATACAAGTGTTGAAAAGCGATGGGCCAGTAAGCAAACCAATAGTCCTCGCAGGAATCCCACGGAGTCGCAGAAGATCCCAGAGTGCCTCGCGATGCACTGTATCAAACCCCTTCTCGAGATCGACATTGGCTGCAAGCATCCCCTGTCGAAACTCACGTCGGTGCTCCACCAGTACGCGAAGCGTTAGGATACGGTCAGTTGTTGACTTGCCAGACGTGAACCCAGACTGTTTAGGTCTCTGCAGCTTCAGCAGCTGGCTGCGAATTCGCATCAGCATAAGGTGGACAAGCACCTTGCCTGGCACACTGAGCAGTGTAATACCACGGTAGTTGTTGCAGTCCTGGCGGTCCCCTTTCCCTTTCCAGATATGGACGACCAACCCCCTCTTCCAGTCGGAAGGAATGGTACCGGACTGCCATACAGAAGTGAACACCGCATGCAACCCGCGGATCATGGGCTCACCTCCAGCTCTGAGCAGCTCCGCACTGATGTTACAGGTGCCAGGTGCCTTTCCACCCCTTAACTTTGCCACAGCCTCTTTGACCTCAACCAGAGATGGTGGGGTTTTGTCAATGGGTAGATCAGCATCCACCACCTGCAACTCAGCAACTGGAAGCTGATCACGTGGAGGATGCGCCATGTTGTACCGGTGTACCGGGGGGCGTTTAAAGGGCGTTGATTAAGACTTCAGGTTCCTTAAGGCGAATATATTCTTAGCCTATATGTACAAGGAGCGTCGGAGCGAGAGGGACTGCCGTTGTGTCAGTCGGACTCTCGTGGAGGAGTCACGAGTTACAGGTTGGAAAATAATTGTTACAATTGGTCACGTATGTAAAGGTGACCTTTAAGCTTGATGAAATGCTTCGTATACAAACTGAGACGGTAAACACTGACGGACGACATTCCCATAAAGTTGCGTGACCTATCTGTCGTGGGATTTTTCCATTGACAATTGTATGCCTAATTCGTGGTGATACTAAATAATAATAATAATAATAATAATAATAATAATAATAATAATAATAATAATAATAATAATAATAATAATAATAATAATAATACATTGATATCCTACTATAACTAGGGGGCCCTTCCTCCTTCGAGGTGCAGGGGTCCCGTAGGCTTTGCCCTGCACCCGTCACTGACGGCAGGCTCCCCGGATGCAGATGTATCGTGCAAGACTGCCGCGCGGTCGGGCCCCCCAGCAAGACCGGATCGGGGTCGAGGCTCGCGCCCCGACCCCGACCTCTACTATTTGATTTGTTTTTGGAGAGGGATAATCGTTTTTAGAGGGGGGGAGGTGCAAGCCCCCTCCCCCCATCCAGGCCAGATCAGGGGCTGGCCTGACTGCTTACCATAGGGCAGGGACGCAGGACCCCTGGGAGGATTAATCTCCCGGTTACCAATCAATGGCAAATGAAATTTAACGTTGACAAATGTAAAGTGTTACACATCGAAAACAATAACAGTTGTGTTCAGTATGTAATGAATGGTCAACAACTTTCTGCAGTAAGTAAAGGATCTTGGAATCACTATATCAAGTTATTTAAAGACCAGTCAGCATTGTTCAGAGGTAGTTAAAACCGCAAAGAAATTGGTTGGCTTCATCGGACGAGTCTTTACTAATAAATCGGAAAAAGTAATATTAAAACTGCATAATTCGCTGGTTTGGTTCGACCCCATCTAGAGTACTGTGTACAGTTTCGGTCTCCCTATTACAGAAAAGACGTAGAAAAGTTAGAACGGGTTCAACGGAGAGTAACAAAAATTATTCTTAGGTTGAGAAATTTATCTTATGAACAAAGGCTTCAAGAAGTAAATTTATTCAGCATATCAAAACGAAGAATGCGAGGTGATCTAATGGAAGTGTCTAAATGTTAAAGGATTCAGTGATATTAATGCGTAAGATTACTTTACAATTGATCGATCAAATAGAACAAGAAGAAATAGCAATTTCAAGATAAGTGGTAAAAGATTCTCATCGCACGAAGCCAAACACTTCTTCTTCAATCGAATCGTTAATGTTTGGAACTCTCTGCCCTGTGATGTCGTTGATAGTACAACAGTTACAGTCTTCAAGAATAGATTAGACAAGTATTTTGAGTCCAACCAGCAACTAAGATATTACTCATTGTCGTAATAACGTAAAGCTCTTTCGAATACTGGTGTCCTTGTCCGTTTTTATCGCCCGGTTAGCGGTAGCAGTAATGGTAGTTCTTTCCTCTTTCCAACATAATTTCCATGTAGTTTTTCCATGCTGCGTGGTTCTTTTTCCTTTCCTGCCAACTTTGGCTGGAAGGATGGTGGAGCCTTCGCCTTTGCTGTCCTTCATCTTCCACCTTTGATTAGATAGTTAGTGTAGCTTGTCACAAACAGCCTCATAAGGACCAGCAGGTCTGCTGTTGTTTGTTCTTCCATTGTGTTGCTTTGTGTTCCTTCTCCTCCTCTTCTTGCTTTTCTTGCACCTTTTCTTGCTCCTGTTTCTGTTCCTGCTCCTTTTCCACTTCTACTCCTTTTCATCTCCTTTTCTTCCTCTCCATCCTTTCCCCTTTAGACATCGTCGTCGTCCTCATTGACAGGCAGATTAAGTCACTAGGGTGAGGAACCTTGTATTAAACAAACAGTCTGTCTGTTGCCCGCCTTTCCATGTTTCTGTGTTTCCTTCTTGGTCTCTGCCTCCTCCTCGGTCTCTCCCCTCTTTTAGTACCCTTCCTCCTTGTCCTCCTCTTCCTCTTTCTGTTCTTCCTCCTCCTCCTCCTCCGCCTCCTCCTCCTCCTCCTCCTCCTCCTCATCCTCTTCTTGTCCCTCCTCCTCCTCTTCCTGTCCCTCCTCCTCCTCTTCCTGTCCCTCCTCCTCCTCTGCCTCTAATAGAATGCTCACATCACGAACCAACATTCGCCATCCATCAAGGAAACTACCCAACACTTTGTTTTCTCCCTACTTTTCTCGCCTCCACTTTTCACTTTTTTTGTTCTATCTCTCCGCTACGTGGCTATAACATGATTGTATCTCCTAGCCTGGAAAAGTGTATCTCAATTTCTTTGTCTTTTGTTTCCTATTGTTACATTTTCTTTTATTGTTTTTGCAGGCATCATAATCTTTTTTTATACTCCAGGCCTTCTGTGCTGTATTCTTGTTCATCTCCCATCTCATTTCTGTTTTTCCCGAGTGTTTATTTATAGTGCAGAATAAGTTTTCTCTCTGGCTTTGTAGTGAACGAGTAAATAATTTATGTGTGTGTTTGCGTATGTGTGTGCACGTAACTCACCTACTTGTATATATTCCTGAACTCAGCTACAAACTAACGTGTCCTGGGTCTGATGGACTTGAGTTTTTAATCTTGGGTTACCCGCCATTGGCTGTGCCAGACACCCTCCTGAGGGGCTGAACACAACCCAAGACTGATGATACTCGGTACCCATCCACTGATGGATGGACATAGGCACATGTGGAAAGAGATTGCACATTTCTCTCCCCTCCACCTGGGAATCAAACCCGGGATCTTTCAGTTGTGAGTCGATCGTGCTAACCACTGCACTACTGAGCATTGAGTGATTCACACGTGCACACACCCGGGAGGCAAGATAGAAAGAGATGCGACATTGCTGCTGAATTTAAGTGGTAGAAGAATACTAGTAAGAGGAGGGGATTTGATGATGAATAGCCTTTGTCTCCACTCTGTCTAAGATGTGAGATTCATACTCCCTACGAGGGCGTTTTGTTATGTCACACAAGGTTGTCAATTAAAAAATTTCCGCACACGAAACAGCGAAAGAGGAGGGACGAAAGGAGGACAGCAGAAGTGACAGCGGCACGAAGATAAATGCTTTTGCCTGGTGTGTATTATTTACTGTTCCGGTCGAGGTGTTTTATTTGTTGACGCTCTGATGACGTGCAACCCACACGCATGAAGGATAATGCTCACCTGTTGATGTTGTTTTCTGCTGTTGCTGAATTCACTGGGAGACCAATGGAACTAAAATATAAACTAGAAAGTTTTCTTCTATATGCCTTTACCGTCTTTACGTGATCATCGTATAATAATAATAATAATAATGATAATAATAATAATAATAATAATAATAATAATAATAATAATAATAATAATAATAATAATAATAATAATAATAATAATAATACTGATAGTAATAATCATTTGTGAAGATTTACATAACAGTGGTTTAGAGAAATAGTTCAGGTGTATTCGCTCGCTTCTAAAAAAAGGGAGAGGAAAGGGAATGTGTAAGGGGAAGGAGAAATAGTTGTGGAGTGTTTGAGTGTTTTTCCAAACTTGTGTGACGCGCATGATGTCTGGAGGACAAGACGGTGATCCCGGGTGACGGGTGCGAGGGGCGGCGGCGACC
>NC_066547.1:14264583-14279583 GCF_024679095.1 Eriocheir sinensis
TCTGTGTATGTATGTCTGTATAAATGTATGTATGTATTCATTGATGGATGGATAGTTGCTTGAATGGATGAATTTCCGGAAGCAGGACTAGTTAATGGATGGATATACTACATATTTGTGGATAGATGGGATAATGAAGAGGCATGTGTGTATGTTATGTATCTCTGTAGGCACACACACACACACACACACACACACACACACACACACACACCGTAAAGTTGAGTATTTGGCAACTAATTGTTACCAGAGAATGCTTGCCAAATGCGAATTCGCCAAATGCGAATAATTTAAACAATTGGAAAAACGTTAATTGGTATCGAGGTCCCCAGAGAGTTTACCTTTTTTTGCTTAATTGGTGGCCTAAACCCTCCTTCATTATGACCTTAATTTGCATCGTGTGTTTGGAGAATTTCATTTCTACACGAGACACGCGTTTAGGCTCCTTTTTCCCTCCACTCTGAGGTTTATCTCTGCCATCATCCGTGACGTCATACCACACCTAGTGCTCAGACTGCACTGGGCTGGACCTCAGGCGCAGGGGTGGGAGATGGCGCGCGACACATTATCCAAAACTCGATCACGACTGAAACGTTTCGTCAGCCGGTATTGTGTCCCCCTATTCCTGGCTGTTCTCCCGTGAACTGCGCATGCTCAGAAGCGAATGTAAACAAACAAAGACTTGTTGATCAACAGAGCTGTTCTCACCAGTCTTCCGACAGCATTGCTTTGCTCACCTCGCTCGGCCTCACCCCCACCTCATGAACCTATGATTCCCTCCATCCCCCCCAGGAAAAAAAATATATCTTCCAAAATTACGGGCCTGCATATGCACATCAAGACAGTTTTGTTTTTTGAGAATAGCAAGATGCTATTTCCCGTAAATTTACCCCTGAATCACTGCATGAAGGGTATCCTAAATTTCAATCCAAAGCTGAATGTTGCGTCGACGTACGTAATGACATCATGTGACTTGCTTCTTGGCTCTTCAGAGTTTTCCACCATCTGGCTAAGACTTCATTGTCATTCTATTAATAAATACATCTGTGCTGTTTATCTTTCACCTAACTCTGCTAACTATGTAAAATTCTTTGACTACTTGAACTCTAAAGTGGAGCACATCTTGACCCACTCTCCCTCGCTGAAATCTCCATCTTAGGAGATTTCAATGTTCACCACCAGCTTTGGCTTTCATCCTCTTTCACTAACCAGCCTGGTGAACAAGCCTACAACTTTGCAATCTCAATGATCTAGAGCAGTTGGTTCAGCACCCTACACGTATTCCCGACCGTCTTGGAGACAGGCCCAACATACTAGACTTCTTCCTTACCTCTAACACTTCTGCTTACTCTGTCAAACTGTTTTCTCTGTTGAGCTCCTCCGATCACAACCTTATAGCTGTAGCCTGTCCCATCGCTCCTGTACAACCTCTGGACCCACCGAAGAGGCGATGCTTCTGTCACATTCAAAAATAGATTAGATAAATTCATGGACAGCGATATTAGGTGGGGTTAGATACACGGGAGCTTAGGGTCAAAGGAGCTGCCTCGGACAGGCCTACCGGCCTCTTGTAGACTCCTGCGTTCTTATGTTCTTATGTTCTTATGTTCATTATGCTTCCTCTCGATGGGACGCCCTGAGGATGTACTTTTCCGATTTCCCGTGGAATGATTACTGCTTCCCTTGCACCCCTCTGTGTGTGCCCAGCGCATCATAAAAGTGATTGTCTCTGGAATGGAGGCACACATTCCACGTACTTTCTCTACTCCTCATGCTAAAAAGCCTAGATTTAATCACGCTTGTTCTCGTGCTGTCAAAGATAGAGAGGCAGCTTACAAAAGGTATCAGAGCCTTCGCACTCCCGCTAACCATGATATTTACATTTCTGCCCGGAATCGTGTCAAATCTTTGCTTCGATTTGCCCAAAGCTCTTTCATCCATAAGAAATGTCAAAACCTTGCTTTTTTAATTCTTCCCGAGACTTCTGGCTCCTAGCCAAAAATATCTCCTCCAATTTCACTTCTTCATCTTTCCCTCATCTCCTTAACCCTAACGGCAGCAACGCCGTCTCATCTATCTCTAAGGCTGAACTCTTCGCTCAAACTTTCTGCAATAACTCCACTCTGGACGATTCTGGGCATATTCCTCCTACTCATCCCCCCTCTGACTCCCTTATGCCTGGTATTAAGATTCTTAAGAATGATGTTTTTTATGCCCTCTCTGGCATCAACCCTCAGAAGGCTTATGGACCTGATGGAGTGTCTCTTATTGTCCTTAAAATCTGTGCTTCCCTGCTGACACCCTGCCTGGTCAAACTTTCTCGCCTCTGCCTGTCAACATCTACCCTTCCTTCCTGCTGGAAGTTCGCCATTATACAGCCTGTGCCTAAGAAGGGTGACCGTTCCAATCCCTCAAACTACCGTCCAATAGCTTTATGGTCTTGCCTGTCTAAAGCTTTCCTATCCTATCCATTCCTGTCCTATCCATTCTACCGATGACTCTTCTCTGCATTACTCAACTTCTTTTGATAGAAGGCCAGTTACCCAGTGAGATTGTCCTTTCTGCAGACATTTCTGCAGTTAAGTCTCGTGTGAATGTCTTTTTGAAACAGTAATTTTATTTTTCTTCGTTTTGGCTTTGACTGGACAGTTTCTTAACTATTCGTTGCCTTTGCTTCTTTCCAGTACCTTTTGTTTTTTTGTGTGGTTCAACTTGTCTTATCTGCATCCTGAAGGAAGGCTTTCGTAGCTTCTAATAATAATAATAATAATGATAATAATGTGTTATCTTTTGGGGTAATCTCCTACAGAGAGAATTTGGTCGTAATATGATAATTAGGGTAGCAATTGATTGGAATCGTCAAATGTGAAATCACTATATCTAAACACAGCATATGCGAGACTTTACTGTGTGTGTGTGTGTGTGTGTGTGTGTGTAATATGGATCATCTGAAATTGCGGCTACAGTCCTCCACTACTTCCGCGAGCTTGCTCATCCACATGTTGTTCAAATTCTTAGCTTAAGAGTCAATCATTATCTTTATTATTTCATTCCATTTACTGATAAACTTTGCATCTGACGTCTTTCGTCTGTATTTCAGCCTTTCTACGACTTAACGCTTGCAAGAGAAGAGCATCAAGGCAACTCTCAGACCGAATTAAATCTTCATATTTTGACTTCTCCTATCCGCTTTACGGGAGGAATGGATTTTATCTTGTTACTTATTTTATTTCCACTCAGAGCTATCTTCCAGACATACATACATACATACATACATACATACATACATACATACATGTGGAAGTAAATTGGTAGACAAACAGAGATAGATCAATTGGTGGCTATGTTTCCTGGTAGGCTAGTGAATATAGACCCGGGCAATATGTTTAATGTCTTGCTCAGTGTGTGTTGGAGGAAGAGAACGGGAGTCTGGGATGGAGGGCGGAACATTATTTACCGAGTAAAGAGTTGGAGGAGGCAAGAAGTAGAGGTAGAAAAGAAAACGGAGGAAGAACATTGAAGGAGAAAAAGAGTCGGGCTGGATCAAAGGAAGAAAGGGATTACATGATCACGGGGAGATTTGCAACGACTAGTGGAATGGGTGAAGAAGGGGAAGGCGGGAGGGAGGAGCAAAGACAGCATGAACTATAGGGAAACGAGGAATAGGCGAGAAAGAATTGAGTTGGAATGAAAAAATGGCAGTAGTGGTTCCAGTGGCAGGAAGGGAAGGTGAGAAGGAACGCCACGCAAAGTTCTCTCTTAAATTTCTGAATTCCTGCGACAATAAATTTCGAAGTCTGGAGCAGCGTAGCGGGCGACGGACTCGACCTAAGTGACGAACGGCCGCGTGTGCAACTTGCCAGAGTGAGCTGAGCTGTTTGGTTGGGATCATACAGAGACAAGCAAAATAACACACACACCCCCCCACCCCCACCCCCACACCCCCACACACACACAAACAGACATACACATACACACACACACACCCCTCGCAGTTGCTATCCATATACAGGGGCCTTGTCCGCCCTCGTATGGAGTATGCATCTCACGTGTGGGGGGGCTCCACCCATACAGCTCTTCTGGACAGAGTGGAGGCTAAGGCTCTTCGTCTCATCAACTCTCCTCCTCCTCCTGATAGTCTTCTACCTCTTAAAATCCGCCGGGATGTTGCCTCTCTTTCTATCTTCTATCGATATTTCCACGCTGACTGCTCTTCTGAACTTGCTAACTGCATGCCTCCCTCACTCCCGCGGCCCCGCTGCACACGACTTTCTACTCATGCTCATCCCTATACTGTCCAAACCCCTTATGCAAGAGTCAACCAGCATCTTCACTCTTTCATCCCTTACGCTGGTAAACTCTGGAACAATCTTCCTTCATCTGTATTTCCTCCTGCCTACGACTTGAACTCTTTCAAGAGGAGGGTTTCAGGACACCTCTCCTCCCGAATTTGACCTTGCTTTTGGCCACCTCTTCTGATTCTTTTATGGGAGCAGCGATTAGCGGGCTTTTTTTATTATTGTTTTTTTTTGTGCCCTTGAGCTGCCTCCTTTGTTGTAATCTACAACTTGAGCATGATCATAAGTATCTTGGGTGTATTGTGTTAAACTGCAATTGAACCGATCCCTTTTAATGATGAACAGCATCGAACCAAGTTAAATAAACTCATCTACCTCTTCCATTAGAAGTCGATTTAACTCGATTTCACACCTGTTCTCGCAAAATGGCCTCATGTTCACTGCATAACGATAATGTGTTGAAGCTAAAAAGGTACAGAATGAAAACATGTAGATATGTCATGTCTGCATGACTTTCCCATTATTAAAGAAGTTTATTTGTGACAGTTATTATGAGTGTCCTTACCTTTCTTTATCCTTTTGGGAATACATGGAACACATGCTTTGGGTTTTTCTTCCTATTCACAGTGCAGATAACACATCTATGTCCTTGTCCACTCATCCTGTCTTCTCTGCCTGCTTAAATTCCCGGTTTTGCGAGAAATACCTCCCTGCAGAAAAAAGTCGCTCTCCTGCCCCCCACGCATGCGCACTAGGGGACACACTGCAAGAAAACTTTTGAATTTAGCTTGAAAGGAATGATAGGAGGAATAATTAGGCCAAGAAATAGAGATTATAGGATAGGGTAAATCTCAGACCAAACAAGCAAGGACTAAGTGAATGAACATCAAAGTAGGGTAATTCTTTCTAAAATCTGCCCTGTTTGTCATAAAGTCTTCTCTTGATTAAAAGTGATGCTCAGATATCTGTGCCAGTGTTGGATCTAATACAGGACAAGTAAACAATAGCGGTGAGTGATATAAAAAAAAAAAATAAAGCAAGTTTGACCTGTCATTGCGAGCTATTTTGCAGTTCCGAGCTAATTCCCACAACACCGGCTTCACAAATGTAAACATGCGGACGACACACGCTGGCAGCGGTGCCATCTGTTTAATCCACGCGTAACTTCTGCGGCCACTGCTCACGCACGATTCCCACATCTTTCCCGTCATATTTGTATAGTCTTTGATATATGATACGTTTCGATCCTGTGTTGATTTGATGGCCGCAGTAAGTCATGCTCACGTTAGTTTCAGTGGAGACCCCACAAGTCAGGCGCAAAGTCATTATTATCCTTCACACTGAAGGCCTCAGTTAACTACAAACAGCACGGCGGATTGATGTGTCCATCTCTACCGTATCACTATGGGCCAGCAGATATGTGGAAACAGGCTCCACTATTGACACGCCTCGAAGCTTCGAAGCAGACTTAACAATATAATAGGCGCAGGCGGTGCGTACACTCATCATTAAATTAATATCCCCCATCCTCATTTATCTTACACTTGACCAAGCTGTCGCAGATATTTTAATTTAACGTACTTTTACTGGCAATTATACTCAAACTACCACCTGGAATTATCATTCCCTCATTTGAGTGGGAATGACGTCAGCCACAGCATTTAAACTGACTTGATAACCTCCTGAAGCGGAATGGGTTACATTTTTTTATCCTTACGACAGCCTCATAAAAATTGTCTATAATTTCTGTAACGCAATGACGACCTAATGTCAGTGACCCGGTGCTAAATTAGTTAATACCAGGATGCCGTCATCCTACAGAGGATAAAACGCACTGGTGGCGAGGAAGTATCACTGCAACAAATAATCAATTATTAAAATTTGGTTACATAACCGATATATTCACCTTACGCCACAGCATATTAGCAATAAATTATCGAGAAAAAGCGACAAGACATATCAGTGTGCATGTAATACTGAGCCATTGGCATCTCACTCCTTTACACAGAGCATGTGCACACAGGGCTACCACCTGTTTTACACAGGGAGAGGTGTCTCAAAATTCTTTGTCCGCGTTCGAGAACTTTTTGTGGAGAGTGTATATTCGTGATCCTTTCCTGATTACGTTTTTTCTTAGCAACCCTTTTACCCCCCCCCCCCCCACACACACACACACGAAGATACATATAATAACAATTTCTAAACCTTTCAGCCCTTTTTTCCTTCATCGAAACTTTCACATTCCCTCCGAGCCTCGCTACCGCGCTCCTAATACCGCCGCAAGTTTAGTTTTGCGTCTTTTTTCCCTTTTGAATCCTATCGAATCTATCTTATTTGGCTATTATATTTCTCTGCCTACCCTGCTCCTGTATATTTCATTTCATCCTTATACCCAGCTATTATACACCCACCCTTATAAACCCTTTACGCACTCTATATTAGTTTCTTGATCTTCTCTTATTTCCTGTGGTGTAACTCTCTCTCCCAGCATTCTGTCGCGCTGCAGCAGAAGCCTTGCAGCGAGTAGTTGGTGACACGGATAAGACATATGAGCTCAGTTCTCTGGTAAATCAGCAGGAAACACGGACGGTTTTCGTAACCAGTTTTTGCTACGAACTTCCAAGGGGAATACGGCGGCGGCGCGGCGGTGACGTGATCCTGGGAGAAAGTTAAGCCACAGGATTAGGCAGATTGTGGTGGAGAGGCGAGGAGGGTGCTTGTATTATGTAGATGTGCAAAAGAAAGACTTGTTCCTTGTCCATTTTAACGTGGGGGAATAGACTTGACATTATACTTTTACTATTGCTGGAAGGTTTGACGCTGCACAACCACAAACAAGTGTTCAACCACTACTCTTCCTCCCACCCTGGTCTTGGCTAGGAAACGGACCAACGGTTTCGAGGAAGAAGAGCGTTGGGACACGCGCGACGGTGCTCTTTCAGCGCCATCGTGTGTTTTAAATCACGTTGGTGTGTGTGTGTGTGTGTGTGTGCATGTTTGCCTTGAGTGATGAATGGTTCCGTCCTTGTATTCTCATCATTCATCTGCCTTCCGCTCTTCCTTCCTAATTTCCTCTTTTGCCTCACACACACACACACACACACACACACACACACACACACACACACACACACCAGCCTACCTACAGTCTCCCTACAGAGATCCGTATTGCAGTATTTTTTTATAGTTAGCTTGCTCGGCTAACAACTGAAAGGTTCCTGGTTCGACTGCAGGACGTAGTAGAGACGGGTGGGCAGTCTTCTTTAATTCGTGTTCCTGTAGAAAGAGAGAGGAACTGTCTTTAGAGAGCATGCTGAACTGCTCTCTGGTGTTGATGAGACAAAAGGGAAACGGTTAATGAGGACATAAGAAGGGTCTTTGAAGGGCTTCAGCACCCTCCTCGCTTCCCATATATCCTCAGCGGGAGTAGCTCACGCCCGTTCGGTAGGTGTCTTCCTACCTCCTCCTCTTAAATTGTTAAACGTATATGAAACATTTATGGACACCTTAACTATTGATTCTGTTTCAGAATACAATATGGATGGTTTTAGACGCTTCAACAAAGAATGCATTAACAATAGGGCTGGTGGAGTATTCCTTTTGTCAGAAGTTATATACAGCTTAGGACTTAGAAGAGTAAGAGATAATAATGTGTAACATTCGTACCTGCGTGTAAATACTGAAAAGCATATCAATATATACGTCACCTGTAGGTTTGCGAGACAACAGCGAGATAATTAGGCTGAATGTAGTGTTTTGCGACAACACTCAAAGTGTCTTTGAGTTTTGTAGATTTTCTTCTTTACACTCTTTGGATGTCACTCGGGTATAGAAGGGGGATCACATTCAACGCTTGAATCTTTGTAGCAGATAGTTGTCTAAATCATGTAGTTATGTAACTAACTTGACTAAATGATACACTGAACCTCGTTATAGTAACTCTAAATAATCTAGTCAGTAATGTTACAGCAGGATAACATCTCATTTCTTCAGATCACAGGTTGGTACGCGTCGACATTTGAACTCCAGCAGGGATGGCTGACAATAATATACAATTGCCTAATTTGACAAACGGAAATTCCGTATAATTAGATAATAAATGATAGATATGCCATTGTAAGATGATACTAACGGACACTAGTTGATATTATTCAATATATCAATTACGTACTTACGCAACTCAGTAACTTTGTCCAGTTTGCTGAAAAAGTGACGAACTCTTGAAAATCGCCGCCTCCGAAGGAAACGAACTGAATTCTTCAAAATTCTTAATGGCTTCACTAATGTGGGTGAATCTAAATGATTTATGATCGGTGACACGTCAAGAAATAGTATTAATGAAACAGAACTTAAGGGTAAGCAACTAAATTTAGACTCCGCCAGTTTCTTTTTCTCCAGCTTTGTTGCACGAGAATGAATAAGCTTCCACCTCCAGTGGTTCAGTGCACAAACTTACACAAACCTCTTATACCCAACTGGTCCATCGGGCCTGTGTGGTCTGAAGGTTTATGTAAATCAATGTAAAACTTCCCTAACCTCTATTTTTTGTATTTTGTAATTTATCGTGGCAGGTCATCTACATGAGTCTTATCGTCTGTTGTGTTCCCTGAAGTTATCCTCATTTTCTTTTCTTAGTAACTTTTGCCAAGCTTTCACTATTTTTTTACTGTTTTGTTTTGTTTTACTGTTTACTTTATTAATTTATGTGATTCAATTAATCATTCATTCCTAAACTTCCTCTTTAATTTTTTTTTCGCTCATCACTCACACATCGTTAAATCTCTTTTTCTACATCTCGACCTTACCATTTTCTTTCTCTTCCATTTGTTTGTTTGACCTCTCACTGTGTTCATTCATTATTCATTTGGTTTTCTAGTCATTTTTCCTTCTGCGTCTTTTTACTGTTTCTTTTAGGCCTCACATGTAATTCCCTAAAGCTATTATTTTTTTATTGCATTTTTCCTTCTTTTACTTCAATATTTTATTCACGTTTCCTTCTATTTCCTTGCTCTCACCCTCCGATATTTGTCCTCATTTCTTGATCGTGAAAATAAAACGTCGATCAATTAACCTCCTTCGAACTTCTATTTTCCTCCTCCTCCCTTCTGCCTCTTATTTTGCTTCCTCTCCTCAGTTCCCATTTCCGGCCCCTGCTGCTTCTGTTTTCCTTATCACCGCCACCACCACCACCACCACCGCCTTGACACACACTGCCTCCTCCTCCTTCATCGTTCTCCTTCTCTGCTTCCTTGTTCGCGCCGCAGCCTCTCTTGAGTTTTACGCAGGGTGCAACTGTTTTTTTCCATAATTTCGGAGAATCTGAATGACTTCGAGCGATTAAAAGTGGGACCATGACGGAGGCGCAGTTTGCCATAAAAGATTTTGATGTTTTCTGGTATCCCTCGTTTCAACGCTTTCCTTGTTTACTCTCGGAAGCGGTGGCACGCGTAGTATCTTCCCTTACCCTTAAGAAAGCCAAAATAAAACCTGCTGCAGCGGCTGGGAATCGCGCGATGCAGCTCAGGCACGAAAAAACAAAACGATAAGCGTACACGCTCCTCAAGTATCAGACGCAAACCAGACCTGAATGAAGCATCGCCCCAGAGTCCCAGACGTCATTGACTCTTCCCGCCACTGGTCTGTCTGGTTGCTTTCCGCCTATCACGTGAGTTTTCCGGGAGGGCTGCGGGAGCCGTATTCCCACCGAAGCCTCGATCTACCTGATTTTTTTTTATTTGTTTGTTTTCTCTTGCCTGAGATTTGTGGAATATATCATCAGTTTTCGATGCTGCTCCTAGCGGTTTTATTTGCCCAAATCTCAATATCTTTTCGATGTTGTTGTTGTTGGTGGTGGCGGGGGATTTATGGCCATAGCCTCTGTGGCCTGCTCATTTTATTTTCATTGTCGATGTCTTTTTTGTGATTTTGCGTTTTTGGCTTGTAGTGCTGCGTGTTGGAGCAAAATGTTGTGCTCATTCAGCTACAAACATGATAGTCCTTGACTTCATTTTTCAAAGCAATCAAAATTACCGGTAATTAGGACATGAAGGTGTTCACGAATATAATTTTATCCTTTAAAGCTCTGGACTGCTGCTTTCACCACCCTGCCACTGAGTTGTATTGCCTCACCTCAAGGTCCTTTCTTTCGTTGCTCTCTTCGTGGCAAATCATCTCAACTTATAAGGTGAACGAGACATCCTGGGTGGTCATGTTTTTTTTTTTACTCCTCCACCATGACACATGAACTCTAAACACCTCTTAGTTGATGGCAGCGGGTTCTACTCCGGGAAAAGGTGAATACATTGCAAACAAAACGAGAGAACAAACTTATGCACAGAATAATTCATTTTACCAAACCCACATCTTCCTTTTCCTGCCGTCCATTTTGTTTTGTTATTTTTCACGCAACTTGAAAATTTCCTCATCGTTCCGTCGTATTCATCTCGTTTCTCTGCCCAAACAAAGCTTTACTTACGATTGTGCTGTCATAGGAGCTTCTTGTGGTGACGTATTCCTGTCTGCTTTCTGTTGGATGTTTGTTTGGTTGGTTAGTTGTTTGGTTGGTTAGTTGTTTGGTTGGTTAGTTGTTTGGTTGGTTAGTTGTTTGGTTGGTTAGTTGTTTGGTTGGTTTGTTGTTTGGTTGGTTAGTTGTTTGGTTGGTTTGTTGTTTGGTTGGTTAGTTGTTTGGTTGGTTAGTTGTTTGGTTGGTTAGTTGTTTGGTTGGTTAGTTGTTTGGTTGGTTAGTTGTTTGGTTGGTTAGTTGTTTGGTTGGTTAGTTGTTTGGTTGGTTAGTTGTTTGGTTGGTTAGTTGTTTGGTTGGTTTGTTGTTTGGTTGGTTAGTTGTTTGGTTGGTTTGTTGTTTGGTTGGTTTGTTGTTTGGTTGGTTTGTTGTTTGGTTGGTTTGTTGTTTGGTTGGTTTGTTGTTTGGTTGGTTTGTTGTTTGGTTGGTTAGTTGTTTGGTTGGTTTGTTGTTTGGTTGGTTAGTGTTTGGTTGGTTTGTTGTTTGGTTGGTTTGTTGTTTGGTTGGTTAGTGTTTGGTTGGTTTGTTGTTTGGTTGGTTTGTTGTTTGGTTGGTTAGTGTTTGGTTGGTTTGTTGTTTGGTTGGTTTGTTGTTTGGTTGGTTTGTTGTTTGGTTGGTTAGTTGTTTGGTTGGTTTGTTGTTTGGTTGGTTTGTTGTTTGGTTGGTTAGTTGTTTGGTTGGTTTGTTGTTTGGTTGGTTTGTTGTTTGGTTGGTTTGTTGTTTGGTTGGTTTGTTGTTTGGTTGGTTAGTTGTTTGGTTGGTTTGTTATAAGCGTGTGTGTTTTTGTGTGTAAATCATTAAATCCTCGGGGTTTGATCACGCTCTTACCTAGCGATCCCTAACCAATACTCTCCCCGAATGAGCTTTGGCGCTCTGGTTACGCATGTCTGGAAACAACTGGAACCTCACACACACAGCCCCTATTAACATCCGGTACCCATTCACTGCTGGGTGGAGAACAGTCACTGTGTGTGTGTGTGTGTGTGTGTGTGTGTGTGTGTGTGTAAGCCTGCCTCATAATGTACTTTTGATGGTGTGGTGTACTTAGGTGTTTTGTGCAAAGAGAAAGAGCATGAGAGCGTATCTAGAGAGGAAAAGAGAGACGGTGACGGTAGTGGACGGAGTTTAGGTGTTGTGACCGGTGTTAGTGACAACAATTGCCACAATCCAGCTGCCTACCGGGCTCTTGCAGATTTCTTATGGTATTATGTATTAAGGAGACCTTTCCTATCCACCGCCTTGAGTCCCCTAACTCATGAAGATGCCGTTGCTGAATATTCTCCGACAATTGGATCATCTGTTGTGCCTGTGCAGCTGTTGCTTTATGTGGGCAGGGACTTGAGGGAAGGATAAAATTTAACGCCTGCCGCCAGAGTACGTGTTCTGAATGTTTTCCGCACACCCGAGAAATAGCTCTGTTCTCTAGGCGAGCCTTGCCAAGGTGTAGCGAACATTTTCCTTAATACCCCGCGGTGACCTCGTTTTGTATAGGGGATGAGTCACGTCAGGTATACATTAAGGCGTGGCTTGGCCCCGTGGTTATTCTTCATGTGGCGTTAGAGGACGAGACACGTGGCGATGCAATCGACGGCGAGGTTTGGCGGAGCAGTGACCTCCACTACCTCGGGGGCTTCGGTTCTTTCTACCTCCGTTTTCGAACTGACAGATTATTTTTTTCTTGGTCGTTCATTCTATTTGGTAATAATAACCCGACTCATGCTCTACCACCCGAGGGCCACTGTATTACCGTTGCCAGTCTTGCCATAAGCAAGCAGCACTCCCCGCCCAGCCTCGTCACCTCCCCAGGGGCGTGTGGCGTGGGCCCCTGCCGCCGCCTCGTCCCGTGTTGGGTGTAAACCTGCGAGGCTACGAGGAGGAAAGGCTCGTCGTAAAACCTGATAGAGGAGAGGGAGTGGCAATTTGTGATGAAGGTTACGAGCTAAGTTTCGGAAATCAAGTCACTAAAGGAAAGGGACAACCTGTGAAGAAGGATTGATGTCCATGGCATGACCCAGCAAGCCATGGAGGGCACGACGGTCAGCGGGGACAGCAGCAGCGGCAGTAGTAACAATTTAGAAGACTGTCCGTACACTGTTTGGATTTTGAATGATAAGCTCCTAGGGGAAAGTTATCAATTAAGCATAACCTTTGATTTAACTGCAGTGTCCCCTTTACAGACCCTATTTCCCATCATCATTTATGTACAGACGAAGTGTAGTCTGGCAACAACAACAGCCGCTGTAGCGCCTTGAGGCTCACACGTCTGGTGTTGCGGGGATGCCCTAAACGGTAGCGCTCGTGACGTGTCAGCAGGCAGGAGGCTGTCCAGGGTGTGTGTAGAAAAGGCAGTGTGGACTGTGCGGGGGACGCCGGGAAGCTGACTTGCTTACTTGCAACAGAAAGCTAAAAGGTGGTGAATAAATTAGTGATGTAAAAAAATTGCTATCCTAATGTAGTGCAAGAGGAACTACACCCCCCCTCAATTGGTTAGAGCGCCGCGCTGCAAGGCTTCATATATATATATATATATATATATATATATATATATATATATATATATATATATATATATATATATATATATATATATATATATATATATATATATATATTGGGAGATTGTGGCTGAGTGGTTAGCGTTCCGGCGCCGCGTCTAGGAGGACGTGGGTTCGAGTCCTGCCCACCGCCACACCTGGGATTTTTCAGTCACCTCCGAGTGGCCAAAGACTACCCACATGCTCTCCATAAGACCACCTATCAACCCGGACTCTAGAGTCTCTCTCTAAAGAGATGCTCAAAGACGAGCTCCGGGGGGGCAGCATGAGAGGAGCAAGATGGCGCCAATATAAACACTTGCCTGCGCCATAACGGACTGGGGCCGCACCGAGAAAGCCTACCAGCGTCATAAGCCGAAACGTTAAAAAAAAAAGATACGGTGGAGGGCGAGCAGGATAAGGTGGTGGTGGAGGCGGCCAAATCACCTGAATAGCGGAGGGAGTGGTGGTGGTGGAACACCTCCTAAGGGTCGGAAGAAAGAGATGGTGGTGGTGGTGGTGGTGGAGGGTAATGTAGAAGGCCAAGGACCGCCAGCATGAACCGCGGGGCGTAAAACTGTTAACATCTTGTCTAATTACGTTAAGCAACATCTGGGTGAAGAGGAGCCTTAGTTAGGAGGGTAACGAGAGGCGGAGAAGTTTAGACAAAGTTTGAGAGATTACATCCCGAGCCGGCGGGCCTTGCTCCCAGTGCGCATGTTGGATCGAGGCACCAACACTTTGCATGTTTGGTGTTGCTCTTGACGGGCATCAAAAACTATAAACACGGAGTTCCTCGTGACTCGATCTCCTGAAAACACTAAACATCATTGTCGTGTATGCCAAAAAAAGTGTAAGTTAATCATCGTTATATTTCCGGGAAGCCAAAGTTACGTTTTCTTTCATTATTGATTACACTGGTAAGCCTCGCCGTAAGATAGGCTCCCTGATGCCGGCCGCCCCAGCTCTAGGAAGATTATGCCTCGTGTTGTTTGGTGTTTGTCTAAGTTATAATGTACTTGTTATCCCCAAAGAGTGACCTTTCCTTGTAGCACTGACCATTATTCTTTCTTTGCTCTCGTATTATTATT
The DNA here is from genome assembly GCF_024679095.1 of Eriocheir sinensis. Taxonomy (NCBI): domain Eukaryota; kingdom Metazoa; phylum Arthropoda; class Malacostraca; order Decapoda; family Varunidae; genus Eriocheir; species Eriocheir sinensis. The sequence continues at coordinate 14,279,027 of NC_066547.1, forward strand.
TTTTTTTTCACCGCTGTGGGCGAGGGAAGAAAAAAGTATCAGAAGGGTGGAGAGAGAGAGAGAGAGAGCGTGCGTGCGTGCGTGCGTGTTATCCGTGACTTGAACATTATAAAAAAAAAATAGTCTCCCATTTATATCTGTCCCTTGTAGGCTTACACACACACACACACACACACACACACACACACACACTCCCCTCGCCCGCCATCGCTGCCATTATCCCAACCTTCCCACCTGTATCTTAAGACTTAGACTTCGTTTTGTAGGCTACTTGTGTTTTATATATTCGGAAAATGTATGTCATAAGAAAAACTTTCAGCCAACTGGAAACTGAAACTTGATAAGCCAGCTGTAATTGTTATATTATTATAATCATTATTATTATTATTATTATTATTATTATTATTATTATTATTATTATTATTATTATTATTATTATTATTATTATTATTATTATTATTATTATTCCACTTCGCCCTCCTATAGAGTTTGCTTCTCATGTGTTGGGAGGGGGGAGGTCCACGCAGAGTCCTTTTGGGAAGGTAGAGTCAAAGTCT
>NC_066547.1:14289583-14337083 GCF_024679095.1 Eriocheir sinensis
GGGCAACCTCATAATGAGCCAATAGGCTTTCTGTTCCCTCCTCCTCCTCCTCCTCCTCCTCCTCCTTTTCGGGCTGTCTTGTCAACATTCTCTCTCTCTCTCTCTCTCTCTCTCTCTCTCTCTCTCTCTCTCTCTCTCTCTCTCTCTCTCTCTCTCTCTCTCTCTCTCTCTCTCTCTCTCTCTCTCTCTCTCTCTTACTTGTGGTAGTCTGTCTCTTTTTTTTTTATCTTTATAATTGTTTTACTTTACTTTCCAGCAACTACTATTGTGCCTCCTCAATCGAATACTTTGAAATAGTCACCACACTCTTGCGTCCTGGAGCTAATTGGGGTCAGTGTCCTTCACGCTCACTTGTGTCTTTGATGTTGTTGGTTGCTTTCATATATAAACTGTTTTTGATGTTTTGATTTTTTCCTTCTCTTTTTTATTATTTCGTCGTAACTGCTTTCCTCAGTCATTTTCCTTTATTTTATTCGTCTCGCTAACAATATTCATATTTATCGTTATTACCTTTATTACACAATATTTAATTTCCTTAGTATGCATATCTTTCTCTTTTTATTGAACTTTTATGTAATTCTTCATTCGTCTTCTTTCTTCCTTCTCACTTTTCTTTTATCTTAGTCTCTCATCTTACCTTTGCCAACACGTCTAGGTTCCTTATGTAACTGCTGCAAATGGCCTTATTCCACAACAGGCCTAGTTTTTTTCCATTTCCCCTTCCTTTATTTTCTGTACCATTTTTCATTCTTACACACACCCGTATCCGTCCAGTCTTTTTCTCTTCCCTCCTCCCTCTTGTAAACATCCTGTAATTTTTCTTAATTTCCTCCTTGATTTCTTATAACGCGCTTCCTCTATTCTCCTTCACCTGCATTCCCCCCTGACTTCCTTCCATTTTCAGTCGGTTAATTGGATTTCAGCGCCTTCTGTCGGTTCCTTACTTTTTAATATCCATTCAACTCCCCTCCCTCCCTCCCTTCCTCCCCCATATCATCCATTCTTCTCTGTCTGTCTGTCTGTCTGTCTGTCTCTGTTTTCCTCTCTCTCTCTCTCTCTCTCTCTCTCTCTCTCTCTCTCTCTCTCTCTCTCTCTCTCTCTCTCTCTCTCTCTCTCTCTCTCTCTCTCTCTCTCTCTCTCTCTCTCTCTCTCTCTCTCTCTCAACCTCTTTTTTTCCTAGCTCTCTCATGGTTACCTCCCTCCATATCTTCCTCTTCCTTCATATTTTCCGTCCCTCTCCCCCTTACTTGCATCCCTTTACCCTTGTTACCACTCACCGAGCGTCACATGTCCGCGTCGGCCCGCCACCCCGTCGCCGCGCCCGTCACTCTCTGCATATTAACGCCGCCAAAGAGCCAGCGTGGAGGAAAGGCAACTCCCGACCTTCTCCTGGCACTCTCTCAGCTCGACATGTGTGCGGACAATGTGCTACTGCCGCCATTTGAAGGCCGTCGGCGGTCCTCTCCCTCCCACTCTTCTCCCAGCCTTTCCCTGCACTTTCCCGTCCGTTCATGAAGTCCTTCCCAGCCAGCCACCTCCCGTCCTCTCCCAGGTTCCTCTAACTTACTCCCCAATGCTTTCTGCTCGTCTCTCTCCCAGCCACCACTTCCACAACTCTCGTTTCCCCTCTAACTTATTTCTTTCCCACTTTTCTCTGGTTCTCTTCCTGTCTTACGCTCTCCTCTTTGGCAGCCCTCAAGGTCATTAATCAAAACGTTTCTCTGCTCCTTCCCTCTCCTTTTCCATCTCATCCTCATTATTTCGTAACTAAGCTTATTATGGAGTTAATTTAATTGCAAAAAAATATACCGAGCAAAAGTAATCAAATGTAATGTATAGAAATAATGGAGCCTGCATCACCTAATCTTATATATGTAATTTGTTCCTCAAGGAATAATTGTTTTTCTTCTACGCTGTTTTCTTTCCATTAGCAGTTTTTTATTTTTATCATGTTTCTGGACTCTTACCAGTTCAAGCGCTGCCATTAGTCTAATATGCACCCTCAAAGTCTCTCCTGTTAGCGAAAGATGTAAGTGTTAGTAAAGGCGAGGCGGCAAGAACTTATAACAGGTGACTGTGAAAGACTCGTCATCCTCTGACTGCAGCCATTTCTCACAGGGAAGTTGTGGGGTCTGGCTCTGGAAGGGTCTAGCCAGCGAATCTCTGGAACTCTCCCTTTAAGGTTACTCTACCATCACTCCAGTTGCATTTTCTTCCCACCCGCGTCCTTGCTCTCCCTACACATCACCCTTACTCTCCCTGCACTGCACTCCCGTCCCCACTTTGCTACATCTTCGTTCCCTCACACCACTCCCTTTCCTTTACACCTAACTATCCCAGCACATCACCCTCACTCTCCCCGCACCACTTTGCTTCATCTTCGTTCCCCCACACCACTCCCTTTCCTTTACCTAACTATCCCCCACTTTGCAACCCACCCAGCACAGCACCCTCTCTCCCCCTGCACGGCACTCTCGTCCCCACTTTGCTACATCTTCGTTCCCCCACACCACTCCCTTTCCTTTACCTAACTATCCCCCACCTTGCAACCCACCCAGCACAGCACCCTCTCTCCCCCTGACTCAACATGCTCGCTCCTCGTTCCCCTTGCACTAAAACCTACACTTCTTCGCTTCTGCGCTGCATCCTCTTTTTTTGCATAGCACTCGCTCACTCTACACCCTTTCTGCCTGCTTTTCCTGCAATTCATCTTCTCGTGTGATTTCTTAATGACACAACACCCTTGCTCCCCGGCCTTTTAGAACACACGCCCTCACTGACCGACATATTTATTTCCCCTACAGTGCGCTCTTATTTCTCCTACATTACGCCCTCATACCCCGCTGCACCACACCTTCACTACTCCTGTGCCAAACTCTCTCTTTCCTTGCTCTTAAGACTTGCTCCTCGCACCCTATGCACTGCACCCTCGCTCTTTCTGTACTACTACTACTACTACGCTTTTTCGCTCCTCTTTCTCTACAGCCTTGCCTCCCCTACAATAAACTCTTAAGATACACTATCGTTGCTACCCCTACACAACACCTTTGCTTTCCATTTTACTATACTTTTTGCTCCTCCTACTACTAAACACCGTCTCTCATCGCTCCCTCAAAACTACATCACTGATTCACATGCAGTACTCTTTCTTTTCCCGCAGAACACCCTCACTCATCCCGCCCTCTGCACTACACCCCAGCTCGCCATGGGTCAGACTTTCGCTTACCCTGCACCCATTTTATTATAATCTTGCCCCTCCTATTACTAAACACCGTCTCTCATCGCTCCCTCAAAACTGCATCGTCGATTCACATGTAGTACTCTCTCTTTTCCTTCAGAACACCCTCACTCATCCCTTGCTCGCTATGCATCAGACTTTTGCTAACCCTGCACTACACTCTTGCTCCTCGTCTCTCATCCATTATGCCCTCAGTCCCCTTGCACAGCACTCTTGTTCCTCCTCTTGAACACCCTCGTTTATCGCCAACTCCCTTCATTACATCCTTTGCTATCCCTACACTACACACTTGCCACCACTACACCACTCTGCCGTTCCCTATGCACTACACTCGCTCTTCACTGCCCGTTCACTTCACCCTCACTTACCCTGCACAAAGCTCTCTCTACCCCTGCCGACCTCTGCAAGTTGAAGTTGAAACTCGATCCTCCTATAGTTCATCCTCACTACCCTTATAATATAAACTGTAGTTCCCTCTTTACTAAGCCCTTAATCAGCATGCACCACACCCTTGCCATCCCTGTTCTATACTCGCCCCCACCCCTTGCACTACACCCTAGTTAATTCTGCAACCTCTCTCTCCCTCTGCACTGCATGCCTTCCTTCGCACTACACTCTCGTTCATCTTGCACTATACCCTCACTTTCTTAGCGCCTACCCTTGCACTACACTCGTCTTCCCTTGCACTATACCCTCGTTTATCGTGCACTACACCCTCACTTCCTTAGCACTACAGCCTCCCCACGCCACGTATAAATCTCTCGTGCCTTGCTCCCCCTCCACTGCAGCCTCTCTCAATTTTCACTGCACTCTTGCTTCTGCTCTGCGCCCGGTCTCCATTCTCTGTTTACACTTTCACCTTCCTCCTTGCTCAGTTTGTCGTACACCCCCGTTCATCGCTCGGTTTGCACTACACCTTCACTCCTCGCCGTGTTTGCTCTACACCCCGCCTCTCGCTTCCTCCAAAACAATTGCCTGCAGCCTCCCATCATTCTCACTTCCCGCCTCCTGCCTTTGAAGCTCTCCCGGTAACGTCCTCCTTTTCCTTTATTTTGCTTGCTCTCAATTCCTGTTGCTTAGTGATTTTTCTTTCACCTCCAAAACTGTCCTTTCCAGCTCCTCTTTACTCTCACCCATTCCTCGTCGCCCGAACAGCTCAGTTATTCCAAGCTCGAATATATATGCCAGCTGGTTTTGACTCTGAACCTCATCCATCCTTGACAGTCTCATACCATTTTTTAGTTATTCCAGGCTCGAACATATTCACCTTTTTGATAATTTGGTAAGTCTACAATGTCACGCCAGAGGTCACGCACACACGCACAACTAACGAGCAGCCTATCTGTGCCGAGCTTTAAAGGGGCACTGTGGAGTCGCTTTTTTTTATAATCCTCAGCCCTTCTTTTCGCTCCCTTCATTCACCTCCAGCCCTCCACTCAAGAACTTCTGTCCTTCATTTTACCACTCCACACGCAACGCTCGTTTTTTGTTCGCTAGGGTTCCTTACTTCCACTTTCTTCATACATCATCATTTGTTCTTTTCCCTCCCCCCGACCCTTTGTTCGAGGTAAGAAATTAAGGTAATGTTCTGTTATTTCTTTCCTTTCTTTTCTACTCCTACTGCTTGTTCATGTTTTCTCCCCTCACGCATATCATTTTGTTCCTTCTTCCTCTTCCACCTCCTTCACTTTTTCCCTCTTCCTAATCCCATCGTTCGAGGTAAGAAATTTAGGGAATGTTCTGTTATTTCTTTCCTTTCTTTTCTACTCTTACTGCTTGTTCATGTTTTCTCTCCTCACGCATGTCATTTTGTTCCTTCTTCCTCTTCCACCTCCTTCACTTTTTCCCTCTTCCTAATCCCATCGTTCGAGGTAAGAAATTTAGGGAATGTTCTGTTATTTCTTTCCTTTCTTTTCTACTCTTACTGCTTGTTCATGTTTTCTCTCCTCACGCATGTCATTTTGTTCCTTCTTCCTCTTCCACATTCTTCACTTTTTCCCTCTTCCTAATCCCATCGTTCGAGGTAAGAAATTTAGGGAATGTTCAGTTGTTCCTTTCCTTTCTTTCTTTTATACTCAACTTCTTGTATATGTATTTGTCCTCGCACGTTTTTTTATTTTTTTTATTTCGTCCTCTTCCACCTCTTTTTTTTCTCTTCCTAATCCCCTTGTTCGAGGTCAGAAATTACGGTAATGTTTCGTCCGTCCTTTCCTTTCTTTTCCATTCTACTGCTTGTATATATATTCGTCCTGTCATGTTTCTTTTTTCTTTCTTTCTCTTCCACTTTCTTCTCCACTTTTTTCCTCCTCCTCCTGACTCATTGTTTGAGGCCAGAAATGAAGGTATTGTTCATTTCCTCTTTTCCCCTTTTCTACTTTATTTGCACATGAATTTGTTCTCCCACATGTCTTTTTTTCTTTCTCTCTCCTCCATCTCCTTCTCCACTTTTTCCTCCTCCTCCTGACCCGTTGTTGGAAGTCAGAAATTAAGTTAATATGCGGTTTCTCTTTTCCTTTTTTATCTACTTTACTACTTATGCATATTTTTCTCCTCACGCCTGTTTTTTCTCCTTCTTCCTCTTCCACCTCCTTCTACACTTTTTCCTCCACCTCCTGATCCCATAGGAGGAACTGGGCATCATCTTAATCTCTGACCTGCATCAATAGTTCAGTAGGAGGTAAAAAGTGTCAGCGGTGAGGAGAAAAACAGTGTAGTACATGTATTTGTTCTCACATTTTTTTTTGAATTTTCTCTTCCACCTGTTTCTCCACTGTTACATTTTTTTGTCCTCCCACATTTTTTTAACTTTCTCTTCCACCTGCTTCTCCACTTTTTCCTCCTCCCTCTGACTCATTGTTCGAGGTCAGATATTGAGGTCATGTTCTGTTCCTTTTTTCCTTTCTTTTCTAATCTACTTCTTGTATATGCATTAGTACCCCTACATCTGTTTTTTTCTTCTCCCTTTTCTACCTCCTTCCCCTTCGACTGTTTTGTTCTGTTCCTCTTTTTCTTTCTTTTCTAATCTACTTCTTGTATATGCATTAGTACCCCTACATCTTTTTTCTTCTCCCTTTTCTACCTCCTTCCCCTTCGACTGTTTTGTTCTGTTCCTCTTTTTCTTTCTTTTCTCCTTTTTCTACCTCTTCCCCCTCGACTGTTTCCCTCCTCCTCCTGACCGGCCACATTGTTGGAAGTCGGAAGTCAGGGTAATGTCCGGCCCCTCTTTTCCTTTCTTCTCTACTCTATTGCTTCTTTATGTATTTCTCCTGCCACGTGTCTTGTTTCCTTCTTTCTCCCTTTTCGCCTCCTTCTCTCAGTGTTTTCCTTCTGCTGACCCATTGTTAGAGGTCAGGAATTAAGGGAATGTCCTGTTTTTTTTTTTGTTTTTCTTCTTCTACTAATTATTTGTGTATTTGTTCTGTCACTTTTTTTCTTTACACTTCTTTCACCTCCTTCTCCACTTTTTTTCCTCCTCCTGACCCATTGTTGGAAGTCATAAATTAAGTTAATATTCGGTTTCTCTCTTCCTTTTTTATCTACTCTACTACTTATACGTTTTTTTCTCCTCACGCATATCTTTTTTCTCCTTCTTCCTCTTCCACCTCCTTCTCCACTTTTTTTCCTTCTCCTAATGACCTATTGATGCAGGTCAGAAGTTGAGATGATATCCAGTTCCTCCTTTATTTGTATAGTATTTGTCCTTTCACTTTTCTTTTTATCTTTCACATCCTCTTCATTCACCACATTTTTTTCCCTCCGGCTCCTCTTTTCCTTTCTTCTCTACTCTATTGCTTGTATATGTATCTGCCTGCCACATCCTTTTTTTCCCTTCTTCCTCTTCTACCTCCTCCGCTTTTTCCGCCCCTTCTCCTGACACATTGTTGGGGTCTCAGAATGTAAGGCAATGTGCTGTTTCTCCATTCCTTTCTTTTCAACTCTGTTTGTATATGTTTTTGTCCTCCATGTCTTTTTTTCTTTCTTCCTTTTCCCACCTCCTCCTCCTCTGTTTTCCTCCTCTTCTCCTGACACATTGTTGGGGGTCAAAATTTAAGGTCATGTACTGTTTATCGTTTCCTTTCTTTTCTACTCAATTTGTATATGTTTTTGTCCTCTATGTCTTTTTTCTTCCTTCCTTTTCGCATCCCCTCCTCCGCTGTTTTCCTCCTCTTCTCCTGACACATTGTTGGGGGTCAAAATTTAAGGTTATGTACTGTTTATCGTTTCCTGTCTTTTCTACTCTACTTGTATATGACTTGTATATTGTATTTGTCCTCCAAGTCTTTTTTTCTTTCCTCCTCTTCGCATCTCCTTCTCCTCCACTATTTTTCTCCTCCTGCTCGATTGCTGGAGGTCAGATATTAAGGTAATGTCTTGTTCCTTTTTTCCTCTCTTTTCTACTTCATTGCTTGTATATGTATTTCTCCTGCCACATCTTTTCTCTTTTACCGCTATTTTCTCCTCCTCCACTTCCTCCTGCTCCTCCTCCTCTTCTCTCTCCTCTTGTACTTCCTTTCTTCCTACCTCTACACTTTTACACACTCCAAGTCCATACACTTCCCACACAGCAGGTATTTTTATCACCCCCTTACCTTCCACACCACCAACAAGCCGCTGCCAATATCTTCCGCCCTCAGCCTCTTGTCCGCGGTGTCAGGATTTTAAACCGTGAGAAATCTAAGACACATTAGCATCACTTAACGTGTTTGGGGCCGAGAGCCGGGTAGTAGATAAGTGGACTTTGTTGACATTAAATTTACTCATTACTTAGCCTTATTTGGTCAAGGGAACTAGGTGAAAGGGTGGAGGAAGAGGAGGAGGAGGAGGAGAATATCTAGTTAGACGAGGAAGAAAGTAGATAGGAGGGAAAAGAGCAGAAGGATTATATATTAGCAGTAGGAGGAAGAATGTAAGCAGGAGTAGAAGGGGAAGGGTGATGATAAGTAGGAGTGGGAGCAAGAGTAGAAGTAGTAGGAGGAGGAGCAGAAGGAGGAGGAGGAGAAGGGTGATGATAAATATGAGGCCAAGGAAGAAGAATGCGAGAGAGGATTAGGAAAAGTAGGACGCGGAAGAGGAGGAGGAAGAAAAAGAAGAAGAAGAGGAAGAGGAAGAGGAAATATGAGATAATTAATAGTACTTGTAGTAGTAGGAGGTGGAGGAAGAGGATGAGAAATAGGAATAGGAGGAGGGGGAGGAGGAAGAGGAGGAAGAAGAAGAGGAAGAGGAAGAGGATGAGGAGAAAGAGGAATAGGGGAGGAGGAGGAAGAGGAAGAATAAGAGGAAAAGGAAGAGGATTAGGAGAAAGAGGAATAGGGGAGGAGGAGGAAGAGGAAGAAGAAGAGGAAAAGGAAGAGGATGAGGAGAAATAGGAATAGGGGAGGAGGAGGAAGAGGAAGAAGAAGAGGAAGAGGATGAGGAAAAGGAGAAATAGGGGGGAGGAGGAAGAGGAGGAAGAGACAGAGGATGAGGAGAAGGAGAAATAGGGGGGAGGAGAAAGAGGAGGAAGAGGAAGAGGATGAGGAAAAGGAGAAATAGGGGGAAGGAGGAAGAGGAGGAAGAGGGAGAGGATGAGGAAAAGGAGGAATAGGGGAGGAGGAGGAAGAGGAGGAAGAGGAAGAGGATGAGGAAAAGGAGAAATAGGGGGGAGGAGGAAGAGGAGGAAGAGGAAGAGGATGAGGAAAAGGAGGAATAGGGGGGAGGAGGAAGAGGAGGAAGAGGAAGAGGATGAGGAAAAGGAGAAATGGGGGGGAGGAGGAAGAGGAGGAAGAGGAAGAGGATGAGGAAAAGGAGGAATAGGGGGGAGGAGGAAGAGGAGGAAGAGGAAGAGGATGAGGAGAAGGAGGAATAGGGGAGGAGGAGGAAGAGGAGAAGGACGATATAATACCAGCGTCAGTGTATGTTTGCCGTGTAATATAAACGAGGGCGTTCAATTAGTCGCGGGCGCAAAAAGCTCCAACGGCTGCATTAATAAGCTGCGCCGGGTGGACATAATGAAAAATCTGTCTTATTAATTAATATTAATAATAATAGACGAGCCATGGCAGTTAAGGAGACGTGTGTGTGTGTGTGTGTGTGTGTGTGTGTGTGTGTGTGTGTGTGTGTGTGTGTGTGTGTGTGTGTGTGTGTGTGTGTGTGTGTGTGTGTGTGTGTGTGTGTGTGTGTGTGTGTGTGTGTGTGTGTGTGTGTGTTCTGTTTAAGCTATTTGCTGTATTCTCATTTTGTTTACATGAATCCGTTTATTTATTTATTTAGCATATTTTATTTACATCGATGTATCTATTTATTCCATTACAGTCCAGGTCAGAATTAAAGTTATATGTAGTAAAGGCAAACTCTGTCCTACTTTAGCCCTTAACTTTAAAAATATAGTGTGTTTACAATGCTTTGGTAGGTATACGCTATGGTTTGTTATAAATTGTTATAATATTTGTGTACACACACACACACACACACACACACACACACACACACACGAAGAGTATGGAAAAAAAGTACGAGCATAGTTTGAGAAAAATTAGTAACGTTAAGTGGAGTTACGTTTGCAGCAGCTGCCTTGTTCAGACCAACCGGCCTCTTGCATATTCCTTATTTTCTTATTCTCTTATGTTAATTGTGGCATAGATTCATGAATTGAAAGTAGACAAATCCTATTAAAGTAGATTTTAATGAAAATCATTTCCTGAAAATTATGAATGCAATCATTGAACAACGTCAAGCCGAAAATTGACGTGGAAACTCCATCTGGAGTAACAAGTATTTTTGAATCCATATTCACAAACAGGCGGGACAAACATAAAATGTAATTGTCATCGAAAAAAGTAAATGTTGACAGCGACTGCAGAATGGTTAGAGGTGTAATTAAGATAAGCCTGAGATAGTGAAATTTCTTGGAAAGAAAACTACTTAGAAACATAATGAATCTGCATTATAGAGATCTCGATTTCGTAGTCAGCATCCAAAGCAGATATGCAGCCAATACAATTAAAGAAAATCTTTACACTTAGGAATTGATTGATTTTTTTATAAATCTGAAAGGAGCTTCGCAATGTCGAAAATTAATAATAGAAACTGTCCTCGGAAATATAACTTATGATGTCATAGGCTGAGCATAAAAAAAAATATTAAACTACTCATAGAGAAACGCATACACACACATCAAACCATAATCAACTGGAGGCAAAGTCAAGGTAATCACGGGGGAAGTAAAAGAATGGGGAGGCGGTGGCCGAGTGTTCAGCGTGCGGGCGTGGTAAGCCCGTAGACCTTGGTTCAAGTCCCACCAAAACACACTGATTTTTCAAGCCATCGCCGAGTGGCAGAAGATTACCCACATGGTGTCCAGATCTTCTATCAACCCTAACTTTACCGAATTCGTACAAGTGGAGCACCGGGGGGCAGCATGGGCCAAGAAAAGTCATATATCACGGCAGTCGCTATAAATAAAATCTGTCTGCGCCATTAACGGATTACGGCTGTCCAAGAGACCTCCCAAGAGAGCCTATCGCCACTACAGGCAGCACCTGAAAAAATAAATAAATGAACATAACACTACAACACTGGGGACACAGAGACGGCCGCCATGGCGTGTCCTGATTTACTATGCTGTTGTGTAAAGCGGAAACCGTTAAGGTCTAGAAAACGTTCTGAGAAATAAATGGCCTTGAATCTATTTTTCACACATGCAGGCCGCGTCCTGACTCTCATCACTGCTGGAGACTTTGTTCGTGCGTCCTGTCCTCATGTCGCGCTAGTGGTGTGTCCATGTAAGCGGCCTTTGTTATCTTTTGATGTCCTATTATCAAAGTGCATGGTCGCGTGTCTTTGTCATTACAGCGACCTATGAAGGTTAATTGAATATCTATTTGTGTGTGTGTGTGTATGTGTGTGTGTGTGTGTGTGTGTGTGTGTGTGTGTGTGTGTGTGATATTGTTTGTTCGCTTGTCTCCGGCACATTAATGCTCGACTTTATGATTAGGATAACTATTATGGGGTTCTCAAAACTTTACTTAATGGCAGTAAAGTGTAGATCCTGCGGCTGCGGAAGTTTCACCCATGGTCTGATCACATGCTGGCCTCCTTATCGCAAGACCGCAACTTCTAGTAAAGAGCTTTCAGAGCGTCCAAGGACGATCTATTGGTACGGCTGGGATCTCCCTCCCACCCCCGTCATCCCACTTGCTCGGGAGACGACAGTAACAAATCCTTTTAGCCAAAAAATGAAAAAAAAAATATCCTGAGCTCGTCGGGATCCTCTGGTTGCCGGGTGACGAAGACGTAATCAACTGCACATTTTTATTTCTGCCACCCGGAACTCAACTTTGCTCCACTGTAGAAAGTTTGGCTAGTCTACTACTACTACTACTACTACTATTACACCTACTACTACTACACCTACTACTACTACTACTACTACTATATACTACTACTACTACTACAACAACTACTACTACTACTACTACTACTACTACACCTTCTACTACAGCTACTACTTCTACTACTACTACTACTACTACTACTACTACTACTACTACACCTACTACTACTACTACTACTACTACTACCACCACCACCACACTACCACTTATATTACTATTGCTGCTGCTATTACTACTGCATGCTATTGCTAGTGCTGTTGTTGCTGCCACCAAAAATCTTGTTTTGTTTTCGTATTCCTCAGTAATACTTCATGGCAAATTATTTATTCCTTACCGCCTCTCTCCAGGGACGCCGCCCATCACGCAGCACATCGCCGCCACGCTTCAGGTGTTTGTATTGTTCGGATCGTCCCCCCCCGGGGCCTCAGGTACGTGCCGATCGTCTGTAATTCCCTTCGCCGTGGTAACTTCGGCTCAACTTTTCCCTCCTGCTCATCAGTCATATTACAATATTTGGCTGTGATTCATATTGGCGGTCAGAATAGCCTAAAAAATTGGAACCTTTGACTAACGCTAATACAGACACATTATTTACCTTGTAAATGTGACTGACCGCATTAAAATTAAAATGACGTCTGGATGAGTGTGTGTGTGTGTGTGTGTGTGTGTGTGTGTGTGTGTGTGAAAACAATATCTTGAATCATGGGTGATACAAGTGTGGTATGTATTTTTTTGTTACTGCTGAATGATTTCATGTTTTCGTATTATCATTGAAAGCTTCACATAGTCTCGCTTTGTCGTTAGTGACAAACGAAATAATCACAAACCCATATATATATATTTTGGTTACCAACGCTTAATTTGAATCATTAATGATAGTTCAAAACTTGTATAGCAAGATAGTAAGTAATGGACTTATTAATGGATAAAGTTTTAGTTCCAAGGTAAAGTTGCTGTTGCTTAATATTCCGCACACGCTGGCATATTGCGTCGTTACTGTTAAGTGCTGTTCAAGTATTATTAGAGATTTATTAGTACATTTTTTCGACAATCAACATGAATGTGTTTAACCTGAGTTGCCTCGTAATACTCCATATCCATGCGTAAGTTACTCAAATGACTTAGTAGATGATCTTTGGAACTCTTAATGTACGTACTAATTGTAATTATCTCATGAAACACTTCAAATCTCCAGTGAAGTATTTATTCTTTAATAAATATCTAAGCGTTTATCTTCTTTCATTTTTATTATTGATATAACATAATAGCCTAGTTTGTTATAAAGTTAGTGTTTCTTTGGCAATTTCTCCATCGTTTTTTATAAGATCTTCACGAACATCTTCACGGGAGGCTTTTCTTTTTATCCATACTTTTAAACTTCGCTTTTTCTTCGTTTCGTTACTCCTGGGATGTGTTTACCCAATTCTGTGGCTCAAAGTTTTAGTGGTATAGCTCACCGTACAAGTCTTTAACCCTTTATTATTTGTTTTGCTGTGCTGATTCATATGTCATACAACTGTTGCACACCCATTCCGTTCGGTAAAAAAGCGTTTATGAGCTATTTTTTTCTGCAAATTCAATAAATTTAGCTCTTTTCCCGTTTCTTTCACATATTCCAATAAATCCAAATATATATGCATATGCATGTTTTTTCGGCCAGCCTTGGACAAGACTGGCTGACTAATTTGTATTTCTGTACCAAGTTTACAATGAGACTTTTCGGCAGCAGCAATGGTAGATGCTCCCAAATTCCAGTCAGGTGTACCACACCCAGGGGGGGGGGGGCATCTCTTTTCTGTGAAGCGTCATCTCTGCGCCAGAACCCAACTGCTTGTTGCGGTGGAGCATTTTTGGTTAACGTGGTAATGTTATGAGCACCATCCTTCCACTCGCACCGAGGAGAAGGAAAAAATCTTTGTTATTATCATAAAACCGAAACAATCTTAACACTATATTATGACCTATTGGATTATCCAATTATTTAATTAAATAAGTTTAAAGGTAGTAAATAACTGACATATGAGAGGAAGCGAGAGGTGTTTAGAGTGTTTGGCAGGGTGCGCGGCGGGGCTGACCCCGCAGCCGCCACTACCCCACCCGCCAGTTTCTCGTGGAAGTACTGTATTCAATATACCAAGAATATTGACCATAATTTTTCCTTTTCTAATGTGTCTGCAACTTTCAGCTGAATTTTGTAGTGACAGTGAACCTGGCAATTCACCTTTTTTATTCGGAAAAGTACAGTTACTCTATAAACTCTATAGATTTATGTATTGTCTGTAATAAACACACTCACACAAAAATATATAGAACGACATATCGCTGCCCACCGTCCTCAGGTGTAACCCTAAGGCCTCACCTGATTAATAAGCCTCCTTCATCTAACTCTGCTAATCTCAGTTCCAGCCTCTTCATCTTCCCCCACAATGTCCCCAGGCGAATCAGCCCCTCTTGAAGGTTTTCCACTCATCTCTTCCTTGGCCTTCTCAGTGGCCTTCTTATGAGGGGGATTCATTAAAAACTCGGACTCGTCTTCTGTGATATTCTATACGACTGAGATGACCTCAACATTTGAGCTGACTTCTATCAATATTGTTTATGTCCGCAACGTTTGATTCTCTCCTGATGCTTTAATTGGGAATATGATCTCTTCTCGTGACGCAATATTCTAGAGGTCTGAGGACCTTCACTTCAGGCGCCTGGATCGTGGAGGTTATTTTTGTAGTAGCTGTCCATGCCTCACCCCATGTTAAATAATTGAATGTAAGATAGTTGTATGTATACTGTTACTTTGGCGACTTGTTAAACATTGATACTTAGGAATAGCGGCTAAATCAGGTCAAAGTTTTCGGAAAATTTCTTTATTCCGACCGTCAGTTCATTGTCAGTAAATTTCTCCACTTAAATACTTGACTGACTGAGCTTAAGACACTGAGTTCTCGACATTGCAGATCTAGTTTACTTTGTTTACACATTTCTTGAAGGCACATCATTCCAGTCATCAGGAACAGCCTGTTACTGCTCGGTTGTAACCTCAACTGGTGGAGTATCAACGATTATACACAATGAAGAGGAATTTTCCAGCTCTCTTACCGCTGAGCCAATGTATAAACAAAAGCGGGCGGAAGGGAGACGGATGGGCACTCTCCTTTAATCCCTCCCAGCGGTGAATGGGTATGCCAGGTGTCGGTTGGGGGTTATGTCCCTCCTCTCGCGTGTGTGTGGGTGTGATATGAGGTTCCACCCGTCCCCAAAGATCCGTCACCTCGCGCGAGATTCTCGAAGGTTACATTGACGTAGGCCTACGTTGCCGTAGCTTACGTGGCCCTTACGATGACGTAGCGATGGTAATTCACAAAGGACATCGCAGCCTGCAGGCCGCAACTGATTGGTGGAAGACTTGTCGAGTTGCGATGTGACGTCATCAGAGTTGCCAGCGAATCACAGTCGCTTCTTGAGCTGAGCCAGCCAATCACGAGCCGCGCCTCACGCCCCGCCACGGCGATGAGTCATCCTCTCCCTCAACCCACAGATCTCGACGAGAGTTTCTACATACTCGTGACATAACACTCCCCGGCGCCCTCTCGGAGCAGATCAAAGTAAACTACACACGTGAAAATAGACAATGAAATGCAAATAGGAGGCCTTTTTGCAGAAATAGGGAGACAACGGGATATATATTCATATGTGCAATAAAACATTCAGAGTGACACACGGCCAACTCCCCTGTAATACTCTGATATAATTTGATGCTTCACACAATCATCACTGAATGACTAATTAATCTAACATTTTTCATTTGTCACCGTTCTCTCACTTTGTCTATAGGCTTCTCGGAACAATCATTTCCAATGGCAGTGGCAGCGCCGTATAATTTACCATTTAAACGATTACCATATATGAAGGAAGCTATTTGGGTGATGAAAGCAGTTTTTGGGTCGGAAATCGGCAAACATGAGAGGCAGAGTACGACAATCTGGCAACGTTGAGTGGCAGCAGTCTGTTGTAGCGGCACCGCACACTAAAGTTGTTAAACAAAACCTCTGCTGTTGCTTGCTCACTTTAATAGATATAATTACTTTTTGAACACATGTTCTTTCTATTTCCACGTTGGGAAACACTAATTATAACGCATTTCATGCAAATCAGGAAGACATTGTAAGGCTTACGACAGCACCCGACCCACACGTAACTTACGTATCGTAACTTAGTAACTTACGATGACGTAGCGTTTCGAGAATTGCGGTGAAGGCGCTACGTGGACGTAAGTGTGGCTTACGATCACGTATACAGGGTTCGAGAATTTCACCCCTGAGCTCCAAGCTCATTCATGGAGGGTACTTGGTGGCAATCGCGAGTCTACCGCGTGATTAGACCATTGTCGATGACGTGACTGAGAAGTCCATACTTTGAATCTCTGTAATGAGGTGTCACTTTGGAGGAGTTGAAACCTAGATGGGAGAGTTGACACCATGAAACTTTTGTTCATTAGTATGATCGAGTTACACGACATCGTGACCTTGCTTCTCGACCATGGCAATTGGGTTTAGGCGTTCAATAAAAGTGAAATTAAGGAATACTAAAATGAAGATGACAACATACGTGTAATGAAGGCTCATTTATGTGTTATACAACATATCAAACTTCAAAACACATATATTTTGCCTTTCCTTCTTTTGGCAACTCTCCTTCCTTTGGTCCCAGCTTCTCAACATCAGTTATGCTGGTATAAATGGTGCCTCACACCTCTCCGTAGCCTCTCAGTGTTTTTCTGAAGCATGTGCAGACAGTCACTATCAGTCATTCAGTCACTACGTCAGAAAGTCAGTCAGTCAGTCAATTAGTCACTCAGTGGATCGTGATATATTTTTGGAGAAATGAATTGTAAACTCTCCATCACTTGGGCAGAGTTGGGGAGCACTGGGAGGAACGGAAGGAAGAGTGCCATTGGTAGGGGAAAGTGGAGTGGAAAGAGAGCAAAAACAAAAGTGGTGGGAGGGGGTTTAGTAAAGAACTTTGAGCTCAGAATGGGAAAGTCATGGAAGAAGAGAAAAATGAAATGTGACGGACGGAGAGAAAGGAGGACGAAGACGAATGGGAGGAAAAGAGCAAGGGAGGTAAAGAGGAAGGGAAGCGAAAGGAGAAATGTGTACTACATCATTTTGATATGAGAGAGTGTATCTTGTGTAGAAGCCTGAGGGTGACAAGAATGCCTCAGGGGAAAGCAAGGGTAAGTAGGTTAGTAAGTGCTGAGTGTGGGTTCAGTGGGGTGTCGGGTGTGATGGGGGGGAGGTTAGGGGAGGAGAAAGCCCCTTGAGAAAGACGTGAGGGAGTGTAATGGAAGACCGGGGTCAGATGGGGGAGGTGCGGGGAGAGGAGGGCTATTAAAGGGAGAAACGAGCAGCTGGAAGGGAGGGTGGGGACACAAAGAGAAATGTGATCTACGAACGAGGGTCATTACGGCAAAATTAGAGAAAAAAACAAACAGTAACGAACGAGAACAGAAGACTTTGCTCAAATATAACTTCTCGTCACAATGAAAATAAGAAGACAAGAATGTGAAGGAAACGACGCAGTAACTTTTGTGACGAGCAGCTTGATGGAAAGTAGTTGGCGTTTAGTGAGAGTGAAAATTACGCCATGAATAAAAATTTTGCGATGTCCCTTCCAAGACATGTTGAAACGTGTGAACTAACTTATACCAGAGAGAGAGAGAGAGAGAGAGAGAGAGAGATGAGGGGGGTGAGGGGGGCGGCCCGACAGACGGAAACACTTAAGCCAATGGGAGTTAAAAGCTTCGGCGGGAGAGTGGCGATGAGAGCTGTAGAGAGAGGCAAGTGGCCGCCGAGAGAAGCATTGAGATGGAGTGGAGGCGTTAGAGGGCAAGAGGAAACTTTCTGGAGGGTGGTGAGGAAAGCTCTTCCTCTTAAGGGTGACAGACACGAGGAAAAAGAAGGAAGACGTGATTACGTTTCTTTTTTATTTAGTTTCCCTTGCCTGATTTTGTTTTCCTGTTTGTTTTTCCTTGTATTTATTTACGTATCTTTCCAAAGCGTTACATGTTTGGTTGATAGTTATTTTTTTGTTTTCCCATATTCATGGATCTATCTTATTACTCCATAAAAACATCCGCACTTCTTTCTATTGTTAACAAAACCCAAATTCTTTCTATTATTAAATTTTCGAGTATGTGAACCTCGACGAGATTTATTACATGAGTGGTCAGGTAGCTTTAAATATACCAACGAATGATACGTAGAATGCGGTACCTCTTTTCCTGTGTTTGTGAGAATGATGAGTTGAAGAAACGTGAGATTATACATATTTAGTAACATAATTTGCAGCCTCTCTTGTAGGTCTTACCCCTTTATTCCTTCCTCCTCCACGCATTTCTTCTCTTTCTTTCTTCTTTCTTCTTGCTCACTCGATCGAAGGCCGTTTAAAGGTTACCATCAATGAAGCAATTACCTGAGCCGCTTCGAAAATATTATATCAAAATTCGTATATTATTAGACTAGGTAATATCCGCGGTGGTGGATATCGGAGGAGATACGACGTAGTTAGGGAGGATTTACGGGTTTGTGGACTCAGGTGACTCCAGTTTACCCAACACACTCATCTCCTGAGTCTCACATTACTAGCTTAACGGTCTCTTCCTTTCTTCTCTCTCTCTGTATACATTTATCTAGTGTCGCTCCTCACCTCTTTTGTCCAGACTCGCTGCGTGGCCCGTCCCCCGTCCCTCCCCGCCGCACTTCAGTTAACCCAATACACTCACCTCCTGCGTCTCACATTACTAGCTTAACAGTCTCTTCCTTTCTTCTCTCACTTTATATATTTATTTAGTGTCGCTCCTCACCTCTTTTGTCCAGACTTGCTGCGTGGCCCCGTCCCCCGTCCCTCCCCGCCACACTGTCTTCCCCGGAGTTTAAGTTGACTTGATGTCCAGCTTCTGTCGTCGCCTTGACAGGTCACCTTCATCCTCCGATTAGCGAATGAATCATCGAGAGCAGCAGCAGCTCCTCCAGGGTTCATTTTCGAGTTATTCACGATCAAATCACTCTCCATCTTAAATAAACTGGAGCCGAAATGATGAAATGACTTAAGTCCTTCCCTACACTACAACGAATCCGTGTAATCGTAAACTCACTTCCAAGGTTGTCAATGGCATGTAACCAGTTGCTTTATTACTTGTTTCTGTGAGTGTTGATGTATGTTAGCTTGTCTGTTCTGGAGGAGGAGGAGGAGGAGGAGGAGGACAAAGATGAGTACGATGATGATGATGAGGAGGAGGAAGAGGAAGAGGAAGAAGAAGAGGAAGAGGAGAAGGAGGAGAAAGAGGAAGAGGAAGAAGAAGAAGAAGAGGAGGAGGAGAAGAAGGAGGAGGAGGAGGAAGAGGAGGAGGGAGAGTAAAATAAATAGAAACAGAAGGAGTAGGAGGAGGGGAGAGAGAAATAGAAAGATATAGAGGTGGAGGATTAGGAGGAGCGAGAGGAAAAGAAATAGAAACAGAAGAAGGAGGATGAAGAGAGAGAAAGATATAGAGGAGGAGGAGGAGGAGAAGGAGCGAGAGGAAAATAAATAGAAACAGAAGGAGGAGGATGAAGAGAGAGAAAGAGAAAGAGATAGAGGAGGAGGAGAAGGAGCGAGAGGAAAAGAAATAGAAACAAAAGGAGGAGGATGAAGAGAGAGAAAGAGAAAGAGATAGAGGAGGAGGAGGAGGAGGAGGAGGACGAGGACGAGAAAAACATCATCGACTGGGGTTCGTTCCTGTCTTAAAAAAAAATCTTCTCCCTCATTAAAGTGAAACTCAATCCACGGGAAGACAAATGAACAGGAGAATGAGGAAACGGAGGAGCAGGATGATGAAGAGGAGGAAGGAGGAAACAGAAGGAAAGGAAAGGATGTGATGTTTGTGCTCTGAGGTATCCCCTTTGTGAATTCCCCTTCCTTCTCCTTTCCCTTCCGTCACTCACCTTTGCTCTTTTCTTTCTCTCCTTTCTTTGATTTCTCTCTGGTTCTTGTCACTGTCTTCTTTCTTTAAATTTTTAGCTCACATTTTTTCCAACGTTTTTCATCGCTTCTTTCTGCAATGCCTCTTCTCTTCTTTCTCGTCCTCCTCTCTTCCTTCACCTCCTCCTCCTCCTCCTTCTCCTTCTCTTCCTCCTGCTCCTCCTCCTCCTCCTCCTCCTTTTTTAATTCAGGGTATAGCAAGAAGTGAGTCAGCAGGGAAGGTACAATTGGGGGAAAAGGAAAAACAGTAGAAGTGTACATTTGTATGGTGTGAGTTCGTTAATTATGCTCATGAGTTGTTGTTTATCCGGCACCTTATTTGCATACCACTGGCGTGATGGGAGAGTGTTTTTTTTTTTTTTCGCGTGTGTGTGTTTAGAGAGCAAAGTTATGGTGTCAGTATTGTGAAGTAGTATTGTGTGTGGGTGGTTCTTCTTATAGTGACGATGCTGCGTGCAAGGCTGGCACTACGGTACGGTACAGTACGGAATACGGTACGGTACGGTTGAAATTTCGATAAAAAGTACGGTACGTAATTACGGTACGATATTTTTCCTAATGTACGGTACGGGATGATATATGTACGGAAAATTTAGCAAGATTTCGAACCGTACCGTACCACAGGCTTAAAACAAGTGATCATCCTAAGATTTTTGTTTGTTTATTTATTTATTTAATTATTTTTTTATTTTATTTTTTTATATTTTCTTGGCCATTAGCGCCTGGTTGGCTATAATTAGGAGTTCTGATACATGTATAGTCACTTTGTAAACGTGCCTTTTCAAATTTATTGACGTACCTTACTTATTTTTTCACAATTTTTTTGTTATACATGTATATATTTTCCTGATGGTACGATAATGGTACGGAATTACGGTACGGTATTTTTACCGTACTGTACGGTACGGTAAAAGAGCTGGTAGTAAGGTACGAAATTACGGTACGGTATTTTTTCAGGTACGGAGTACGGTTAAAAATTCCGCACCGTACCGTACTGTCAGCCTTGGCTGCGTGGGAACCAGGGATGCTCCATGGTTGTGTTGCCTTCGATCTCATTGACGCGAGTCTAGCTTATGTCTTCTTGCTTGTCAAATTTCTGACAGTTTGCGGGCAGCTTCCCGTAGCCTAACGCTGGCTAATTGTGCTTCGAGACTGCAATGTTGTGTTAACGTGTTCTTCGTGTACGGGAATTTATGTCCGGTGGCAAATCTCCACGCTTTGTACTTGTTTATTGGTGCGGGAAGCCGTGTTTCGTCCCGCCCCTGTTCCTGCCACGTGTCTGTTTCGCACCAACGAGTTGGAAAGACAAGTAGAGATGGGAAGTATTTGTATACTTGTTTTCATCTTTACATTCTTTTCTATGGGTTTCCGGAAGGTTTGAAGGTTAATGAAAGACATAATATGACAACAGAGGAGCAGCTGGTTGAGCAGAAAACGAGGCATCGACTCGTCTTATAGAAACAGATCCAATTCTTACCAAACATACTGTTCAGATATGAGACCCACATAAACGTCTTACTAAATAGCCTTCCTTCCCCACCAGACGTCACAATAGCACAACAAAGTCGTATTAATGGTAGCACAGACCTTTTAAGTACTTCCTCTGAGTCATTATGAGTTAAGAGGTCAGTCACAAACACAGTTCCTTCTCTGTCCAGTCTCCATCTTTTTTTTTTTTTTTTTTAGTTCTGCGTCACCCAGTTCGTTAATTCCGTCTCTCCTACGGCGAACAGACCTTGGGCATCGCTGGGGCACTGCCGCTGCTTCGGCCATATTGACGTCTGCAGAGCGAGTCTAAAGTGAAGGTCCGGGCCTCATCCACCACTCACCCAACTCTAGCTAAGGAACGAGTCCGAGGCTCGCTAGGACGCCATACGGCGAATACCTCTGGATTAAGGACGACGCGCAGCAATAATTCACTCCGTTATTTGAGCTCCATATAAAATCGACAACTAGAGACATCGGTCTACCGTATAGGAGGCGATGCAGCACAGAAATCCTGTTTTTTTCCTCAAATTCGGTCACCTGTCATAAGGATAATCTTTCTGCATAAATAGTTAGCAGTCACACGATCAGCGCCTTGAAAAATTGCATTGGCAGATGATACACTGAGGCAGCAATGAGTGAAAATTAACCGTTGTCGTGCGCACGTAGAATGGGATCAGTAATCTATTCTGCAGGTCATTTTGCCAAGCCATCTGCCGCAAGAATAACCTTGCAGTTAGTGCGAAGACTATCAACTCTTAAAAATCGTATTATGTTGCGTCAGGAGTGAAATGAATGGTGCCGCACGATGACTGAGCAAGTGCTTTAATCTGTGACGGAGGTCACTGACATGCGTGACCAAAAGATAATTAAATCACTAGCAGGCATCCTCGTTCTTAGCGGGGTTTTATTTTTCAGCGGGCTTTTTTTTCCATCTGGTGTTGCCCTTGAGCTCCTTCCATTACTGTAAAATGAAAAAAAAGAAGTTATTGTTCTCTGCACCTCGACGATTTTGTGTTTCATCCTCCTCCCCCACCCTCCTCCTCCTCCTCCTCCTCGATCATCTGTAGCGTCATCCGTCCACCATCAGTACTAATGACGCTAATTTTCTTGTGGCCAGTTAATCAGCGGGTCCAATAAATCTCCGTTTTCTTCCGTCCTGTGGCCAGACAAAACTGACCATCCTTCTTTCAGTAAGTGGGTCGCCGGTTACAAAAAGAAAGGCTAATGTCTTTTTTTGTGCATCAAGATTTTTTTTTCCAGTTACCTGTTATTCTCCCCCATTCATTGTTTCCACTCAAGGTCCCCAGACGGAGGCCCAACCGTCCTTCAGGGAACTCTGGACGTTTGTCTTCATTCTTCGAGGGTTAGGCCGAAGCGTCCATGCGGGATCCGAGACTTTTAATGCAGGTTATATTGTCCTTGACTCGGTAAACTTTGACTATTTCTCTCTCTCTCTCTCTCTCTCTCTCTCTCTCTCTCTCTCTCTCTCTCTCTCTCTCTCTCTCTCTCTCTCTCTCTCTCTCTCTCTCTCCTCCTCCATAGCTCCTTCCTCTCATTCCTGCCGCTCTTACCGCCATCTCCTTTCCTTATTTTATCTTGCACCACAGAATTTCTTCCCATGAGCTCTCCTTCTCCGTTTCTCCTTCCTTCCTGCCTTCCTTCGACCATGGAAGATAATTTCACATCTTTTAGAGGGAAATATACGAGTGAGAGACCGAACGAGAGCAGAGCATAAAAGCTGAGGGAGATCAATTTTTTACCCTAGTGAAGACAACCGGGAGCATGAACACATACACGAACCGCCTATTCAGCTTTTCGCTTGCGCTGCTCCGGACACCCTACGTAGGCTTGACAGGCACTTTCTCACCAGTATTAACGAGACACGTCGCTCACTTGCCAGTAATTGAGCGCTAAATGAAAGACGTCAAATCGGCTCGTGAGATGGAGACAGAAAGGAAAAGGAGGAGGAAGTTGTTGAAAGACGGTTAAGCCTAAGACCATGACAAATAGTTCAGACGCAAGAGGTATGGCATATAAAAGACCAAATAGCAGGCTAATGAGCATTATTCAAAGCTGCGGTGTTTGAGTTTACCAATGAAAATAATGGATTCTGCTCTTATTAGTGGAGGAGGAGGAGGTGGTGGTGGTGGTGGAGGTGATGGCGGCAAATGAGGAGGAAAAGGGGAAGAAAAAGAAAAAAAGACGAGAAGGAGAAGATGGAATAGAGGAAAGAGGTGGAAGAGGAGAAGAAAGAGGGGGAAGACGAGCAGGAGGGAGGGAAGGAGGAAGAGGAAGAGATGGAGGAGGAAGAGAAGATGGAGGACGAAGAGGAAGTGGAGGGAAAGAAGTAGGATTAGAAGGAGGAGGAAGACTCACATTTTTCGTACTAATAGCTTCCTTGAGTCTTGTGCCGCAGCCAACAAGCAAAAAATTCGAGTCAGGTGAGCGAGGCGGTCCATGGCTCATTAGCAAGATAACCTGAGGAGAGAAGATTCACTTTGCCGTATTATGAAGTCTGCGTTTTTTTCTTAACACAGAGGAACCAACAAAGTTTTGAACATAACGTTTCTAGAGCGTTTATTGCTAATTGATGCGTGATGAAGGTGACAGGAAAATGTTTAGTGTGCCTTCTCATGCCCCCGCAGCGGCCACGGCGATATTTTAGGTCCAAGAATCGTTACTCTGGAGACCTTCTGAGCTGAAAATGAGTGTCACTATTTCCACTTACTTCGGACGGTTTTTCGTGTGTTCGTAATCTCAACTCTTCGTTTTCTCTTTGTTATAAGTTGAAATATAACGTTCATTCAGTGGGAAAAAGGCAATTACGAGCCGTCAGCAGAACACCGGCTATGCCAAAGTTAGGGCTGAAAAAGAAAGAAATGGATCGTCGTCTCAAAAAAGTCGCAATGAATTACTTTGGATGTAAAATTGGTGGCAACTTTTTCTGTGGGAAAGTTATCATCGAGTTAGAATTACTGCAGTAATTATTGCAACAGCCTTAAAGTCTCTCTCTCTCTCTCTCTCTCTCACAGACACACACACACACACACACACACACGCGCGCGCACTACGTGGCGCAACTGGGTAGATCGCTGCGGTGCCAGGCTTCACAGCCTGACAAGGCGGCGGCTCGAGCCTCCGTTGACTAGGAATGGTTATTGTTCCCCCTTGAACAAGGGGAATGGGGTGTGTGGTGTGTGAGGTCCTGGCAATACCGATAGAACGACTATAAAAGAGTACTTGCTCATGTCGGGAGGGTACTTGCTGGCGATTACGAGTCCAACTCGTGATCAGGCCGTGATGAATAACACACACACACACACACACACACACACACACACACACACACACACACACACACACACACACAACACACACACATATTAAAAAAAATCACCAAAGAACAGAGTAAATAGACTCAAGACGCAATATAGAAAGCGGAACACTATTAACAAAAATATGTGACGCTTTTAACTTGCAGCTTCACATAAACGCTTACCAAGGCATTCTATATATAGAAAGCTTATATTCAGCTCGCCTCTGGTCGAACGTGTGTTTAGGCATAAAAAATAAAAAAAACGGGTGGATCAATAGGAGGTTTCCAGGCTAGGAGGAGGCAAGCCCTTCAATGGTGGGTTCATGTTGTTGAAAGTGAAATCAAAGGTGTAAGAATCAAAGAAGACTTAGGAAAACTTAGGAGTTTTTAATGTCGTACTATACGGGATTAGAGGCATAAAGGAGTTCTTGGAGAAGCTATAAAGGGAATGAAGGTTCAATGAAGGTGTTGGCGAATTAATTAACCTTGAAGCTATGAGAGCAGGTGAATGGCTTTGTCGGGTGAGCAGGCAGGTGAGAGCCGGCGGCAAAATAGCAATTCGTGAACGTAGACGGGAAGTATGAGACGCTGATGTCGGGGACGGCGGGAAACTGTTTGTGAAGGAGCTGTGTGATGGGACGCTGATGTGTTATGGAGACACTCCCGCGACGTGTTGGATCATGGTGGACACATTACTGACATGTTGGATCCTGGTTGGACTATGATAGGCAAACTAACATACGTGCTGGACCATGGTGGACACACTACCATGACTTGCTGGACCATGGTGGGAACACTACACTGACGTGCTGGACCATGGCGAACACATTACTGACGTGTTGGACCATGCTGGACACATTAGTGACGCGTTGGGCTGTGGTGGGCATATTATTGGCGTGTTGGGCCCTGGTGGACACATTACTGACGTGTTGTACCATAGCGGACACATTACCATGACGTGTTGCACCATGGTGGACACATTACCATGACGTGTTGCACCATGGTGGACACATTACCATGATGTGCTGGGCAATGGTGGACACATTATCATGACGTGCTGGACCATGGTGGACACATCACTGACGTTTTGGGCCATGGTGAACACATTATTAACGTGCTGGACCATAGTGGACACATTGCTGACATATTTGACAATGGTGGACATACTACTGACGTGTTTGGACATGGTGGACGCATTACTGAAGTGTTTGACTATAGTGGACACATTATTGACGTGCTGAACCATAGTGAACACATTACTGACTTGTTTAACCATGATGGACGCATTGCTGAAGTGTCTGACTGTAGTGGACACGTTATTGATGTGCCTGACCATGGTGAATGTATTACCAGAACGTGCTGGACCATGGTGAATATATTAAGAGGACGTGCTGGACCATGGTGAATATATTAAGAGGACGTGCTGGACCATGGTGAATATATTAAGAGGACGTGCTGGACCATGGTGAATATATTAAGAGGACGTGCTGGACCATGGTGAATATATTAAGAGGACGTGCTGGACCATATCGTGTTGAGGCATGCTGGAAACACTACCATGACGTATTGGTTCCCTAATAACTTGTAACCCAGCCAGGAGGTGATGTTCTGTGACGGCGCCGAGGAAAGAGGAGACTCATCCTTGCAGCACTGTACCACTCAATCCTTAGCATTATTGCGATACTAGAAGACCCAAATACGTCACTGTTTTATTGCGTATTACTGCTTTGGAATCTATCATATAATAAACAATCGGGCGCTCGATATTACGTCCGTAGATGTATTGCGTTTTACCGAAAAGGCTGTGGTTTTAACAAATCTGCACAATAATTATGTTAAATCGCTGTCCATCACTCTCCACTTCAGGCATTTTACGTGGCCCGTCAGTCTACTGTCTCTTTAGCTTATACATATTTTCCATAATTTTAAAAGGTTGTTCAGCTTCCCATATTGTTTTTGTAAGGGTATTTAATGTGCATATGTTTATGAATTTGCTTTTCAAATCTTCAGTGAACTATATCTAACTTACACACACACACACACACACACACACACACACACACACACACACACACACACACACACACACACACACACACACACACACACACACACACACACACACACACACACACGCACACACACCCTTCATACGCTTTCAAATTACAATCCGCTATGATTCATGTAGATTGGCGGAGCTACTGATAAAAGACAAGTACTAAAGAAAGATCATTTCAAATTTCTAATGACTATAGATTCTTCCCCCTCAGGAAAGTTTCTTGGATTGGGGGTCAAAATGTCTCTTCCTTCCCTTCGCCCGAGCGGCCGTGTTCCTTCGATAGGTCTGTAGGCTGCTTGGGTATAATCATGATGTTGAAAAAAAATATGTTGGCTTGTGCATGATGGCAAAATTTTGCTATGGGACACTTGATTCTGGTTATGGACGGCTGCATATTCAGGCATAATGTGTGCCTGCTAATTGACAGATGACGTAAAGCATCCCACCGTTTACACACACACACACACACACACACACACACACACACACAAAACAATGAGCTCTGTAGTGCAGTGGTTAGCGCGCTCGCCTCACAACCGATAGGTCGCGGGTTCGATTCCCGGAGAATTGGAGGCTGACTAGCATTCTCCTTTATTCCGTGGTCCCTGTTCATCCAGCAGTGAGTGGGCACCAGCTGTCAGTCGAGGGTAGTTTCCCTCCTTCCGGGTGTTTGTGGGTGTAAGGTTTCAGTTGTAACCCAAGACCCGACCATTCTGAGCAAGCTCATTTAGGGAGCGTGCTGGCTTACGATCGCGTTGCTATCGCGTGGTCAGACCATGGTGAATTGCGCGCACACACACACACACACACACACTCACGGACCTGTACATTTTTCCCCGCTTACCTGACAGTCAATCTGCCAAGGTGATGTGCAGCAGTAATCAGTAGTAATGCAGTAGTAATGGTGTAATCACAGCCCAACATCAGCACGACAGTATTTTCATGCCGTCCAATTACTGCGAAGACACACTCGTTAAGAGCTTTCCGGTGTGTGTGTGTGTGTGTGTGTGTGTGTGTGTTCGTCCGCGCGAGCACAAGCCCCTTCAGTTAGCAATGCAGTATTTTGTCCCGGAGAATATGAACTATAAAACTTGAAAGATTTTACAAATATACATAGTAGTCGATGTGTTCGGAATAGTTTTTTCTACTGTCAAAGAACGAACAAAATTTGATATAAATATGCCTGTGGGGAGAAGAAATGCTATCAGCTGTTTTGTCCAGAAAAGTAAACGGAAATAATAAAAAAAAAACTGCATTGCTCCGAAACAAAATACATTGCGATTGATTGATTTCGTCAGGAAGAAATGTTTTGATGGTTTTGTAGCTCTAATAAAGATTATTGCCAAAAACGTACCGTTTTCCGTTCTAAATGAAATAAAAGAATTTTGTCCGAAAATAAATTCCTATAAATGTTTACGAGTTTCGTTTACAAGCGAACGTAATACACCAACGAAAAAAATGAAAATAATAAGAAAGCAATTACCCGAATGGAAATACGGTTTTCTCAGGTAGAATCACTAGAGTGTATAAACGTGAAGCCAAGGTTAATGCTTCAATTTAATGATCAGAGGTGGTAAATGTGAGTTGGGAGATAAGGTATAAAACGAGGTGATGAGAATGGATGGTATGGGCACGTAGAGAGGATGGAGGAGGGCCATGTCCTCAAAAGAGCTGTGGAGGTTAGAGGTACAAGGGAAGAGAGAGTGTACGATCGTAAAGAGTGGGAGAGACTCATAGCCCGTCCAAACTCATAAGGAAAATAAGGACGTTAAACGAGAAGAGGAAAGGTCACAGGTCGTGATTGAAGTTGGCTTGTTATCACTGTTATTGCTGTTATTGTTTTCTCGTCGTTGCATTTCCATTTGATCAATTTGTCCCAGACTAGGGATGGCACGCTGCATGCCACGCGATACAAGAGAGAATTATGGTGTCTGGTTTTGTCAGTTTGTATAGGTTACTTAAAATCAAATAAACAAATATATACGAACATAATATGTGTGTGTATGTGTAACTTTCTTGGTGTGTGTGTGTGTGTGTGTGTGTGTGTGTGTGTGTGTGTGTGTGTGAGAGTGATTAAGTTGGTGCATTCTCGCGCCTCGTGTCACCACCGTCTCCTTCGCGAGCAGCAGTGGCGTACCTGATTATGCCGGATTCCCTCCAGGCCT
This sequence comes from Eriocheir sinensis, assembly GCF_024679095.1. Lineage (NCBI taxonomy): Eukaryota > Metazoa > Arthropoda > Malacostraca > Decapoda > Varunidae > Eriocheir > Eriocheir sinensis. The sequence goes on from NC_066547.1 coordinate 14,318,235, forward strand.
GCCTCGCTTGCATTATATCAAGATAAAGCGACTGGGACGAGTATTCTCCGATTGTATAATTATGTTCTTATAGTTATTGAAAAGCAGGTCGACTGTGATATTGCTGTTTAAAATTTGAACCAATCATGGCAGCAGGGCTACTCATTATGCCCTACATGCACGCCTCGCTTATTATATTTTTGTGTGGGGAGTATCTTTCCGTCGCTCACACCTCACCTAAAACATCAATTATACGGTATATTATTGTTACGCACACACACACACACACACACACACACACACACACACACACACACACACACACACACACACACACTGGCTTGTGCAACTCCCATTTACTGAGGTGACTACTGCTTTTGATGTGTGGTAAAATTACACAAGTACTACACCTGAGCACTAACACCACTTCTTCCTCTTAAAACCCTATATCTAAGATCTGCCAAAGCAAATAATTAATAAAAAAAAACTGCCACCTCAAGCGGGCCAGCATCAGGGTATGTAATTCTATAGATAAGGCTCTTTGAGTTTAAAAAGGATTCCTCTCCTCTCCACTGTACCTCACACTTGTTTCCTGACCTAGCGCTGGAGGAGATTAACGGACACAGCCGCTCCGTTAAAGCCTCTCACCATTTAACCTTCCCCGTTCCTCATCATCCAGGAGGCTGATGTTAAAATAAAATTCCTAAATTAAAGAAGAGATCTAGCACATCCAGTAATCACCACATACAAATTTGCAAAGATCTACCCCAAAAACTTTTGCCACTTTTCTCTCCTCCATCATTAATACTTCAGTAAAACGACACACCTGCCCTAACGACTACAAGCGTTCGTACTCCACACCCAACTCCACACCCATCCTAAAGAAACCCACAGCCTATATCTCGTTAATGACATAATGCTAGTTGCTACTTCACCTATGTCCTGTTCCATTTGTAAGAACTTCATCTTTGACTAAGCTTACGCTTACCTAAGTGGTTAATTCAACAACCAACAGTTTTAATCAATCTGTAGGGGTATAGCCGAGGTTGGGGGAGGGGGTAGCGTCGCCTCACTTCCCACTGTGTCTCCAACCCCAGAGGTCCTTCCATGCAGGGCCCCAACAACTTCATGGAATAATCCATCGACTAAATCAAGTCATGAACTTCGTGGGCGTCCCCTTGGTCTCCTCCACACGGCATTTTCTTTTGCAGAAACAACCCCGTAAGCAGAGTGTGCTACATGCCCGTATGGCAGAAGTTGATGTTCACGGACTATTTCGGCAATAGGCCTCGATTCAATCTCACGAAATAATCGCCAATTTGACACAAAGTCATTCCAGCGAGATTCCATGATTCTCCCCAGCCACTTATTAGCATTTTTATTTTTTCAAAAGTTTGGCCTAAGGCACCGGTAGGCTTTCTTGCTCGGGCCTGGTGGTCGGTCTCAGCCTGTTATGGCGCAGGCAAGCGTTTATAGTGGCACCATCTTGCTTGGGTAATGCTGTCCTCCGGAACTCATCTTTGATCCTCTTTTTAGAGAGAAAAGCTGGAGTCGGGGTTGATAGGTGGTCTTCAGGACAGCATGTGCACGGTAGTCTTAAGCCACTCTGCAGTGACACAAATCCGCTTGTGGCGGTGGGCCGGATGCGAGCTGAGTTCTCCTGGATGCCTCGCTCGCACGTTAACCACTCATCCACCACCTTTCCATGCTTCAGTTCACCCTCACGAACACACCACGCCTTTGAATACGTCCAGTACAACATCGACAACACGAAGGCTCCAAACTGTTCACCAGTACTAGCGTCTCTAGACAGGCTCCGGGCATACCTGAAGGAGGAGGGCGTGAAAATCCACAACAGAGAGACCGTGGTGATGCATTTCTGCACACACAAAAGAGCAGTGCTCACTTCAAAGCTATTACTTGTCCCCTACCACCTCTAATTGGTGCAGTCAACCTTACTACTTGACATTATGGTGGATGACCAGCTGAGAGAGAGAGAGAGAGAGAGAGAGAGAGAGAGAGAGAGAGAGAGAGAGAGAGAGAGAGAGAGAGAGAGAGAGAGAGAGAGAGAGAGAGAGAGAGAGAGAGAGAGAGAGAGAGAGAGAGAGAGAGAGAGAGAGAGAGAGAGAGAGAGAGAGAATCATGAATCAAGTTCGCAACGCAAAGAGGAAAAATATAGATAAAATATTAGGAGTAGAATGATACAATAACGGATGAGTAGACATAAAAGAAAGAGGAGCAGGAAGAGACGAGGCATAACGGCAAGACGGTATGACGGCCGGAGTGCCTTCCTTCCTCACGTCAACTTGCAATTTCCGACAAAGGATCAACATTGAGACGATTTACCTTATAACGTCCGCCACCCTCTCCCATTCACCATCTAACCTTTCCCGGTCACATTGTCGGAAGGTGAAAAGTGAATGGTGGAGGGTGAGTGAAAAGAATGCAGGAAAAATAAAGCAGAATGGCTGCAGAGGGATGAAAGTTGAAAGGAAGGAGAGAAAGACCTGACACAAATTCAATATAGAAAAGGGATAGGACGCGGGACTGACAAGATGATAAGCAAAAAGAAAAGGATAACGTACGTAAAATTGTTAATCTAACCACATATCAAAGAGAGAGAGACTAATGCCAGAGATTAACTTATAAAGGAAAGGGGGAAATGACGCATTGCTCTAACATTAACGATTAAAGTTTAAGTGACTGCATCTTACTGTGTGGCAGAGGAGGAAACAACAACAACAAAAAAAAAACATGGAAGATCCTGGCGGCTGATAACAATGCTGTCTTCTTTAGCTATTAATCTGTTCGCTAGGTACGTCGGTGGACCACAGTACTGACTACGGCACAGGAACGTTCAGTATACACCAGGCGATAAAACAGTAGTCAATGCGATTTTGAAATAAGTTAATCATTTTCGAGCTGAGTCATTCAGCAGAAGTGTTGTTCCAGTGTTAGGCGACAGTTTGAGAGAAGACTTCTGCCGATGTCTATACTATACTCGATCAATCAGTTAATGGGGGCATACGTCGGGGGGGCGCGTCGCCTCGCCCAACCCACGACACCAAGTCCGAGGGTCCCTCTGGGCAAGTCTCCATGCAGGCCCCTTTCTCATCCTGAGTGCCTCCTGGCTGGATCTATCGACTTGCTCAAGCCATCAACTCCGTGGGCGCCCACTTCGTGTCCTCCACTCAGAATGCTACACTGCATAACTGAAATCGGTTGACCGTTATATCGAGTAAACTTAGAAAATTTGGAGAACTTTTGGAGCCATTGACGTCATGAAACTTGTTCTGGCACTGGGACCTGTATCATATACCACCGTGCTTGTCTATTTTCCATCTCAAAAAGACTGAATATCCTGTGTCGTTTTCCATACAGCTGTACCTTCATGGATGGTGGCGGTTTGTTGTTCTCTCCCAGTTAATGCAATAACGTTCTTGTAATTAGGGGACTAGAGCTCCACTGCATATTGAAGGTGAGGTATCATTCAAAGTTTTCTTAGACTGTGGTCTTACCAACGAGTTATACAAAGTTCATTTGCACTCGGAGTTCCATCGAACTTTCTTGCGATGAAATTGAACATTATATTAGCCTTTCTACATGCAAATAAGTTCTTCGTACGATTCAGGCCATTGCTGATAATGATCCCAAGACCCTATTCCTCATGTTCGACATTCACGATGCATGAATGGTTTCTGATTTCTGCTCTTGAGGACAAAAGACTTGTCATTCTTCAGGTCATTCAGCATTAGGTCAGTATCCTTTTAGATGACTTCGCAATCATCAGTGGTGAGGGAATTTCCATCTACTTTGGTGTCATCGGCAAACCTTGATGTGAAGGATTTTAGTCGTTTCTAAAGCGTTTACAAGACATTCGTATGGTACCTTGCAAAGGTAATTTTGAAGTCTCTCTCTGCCTAATATCGTCAAAGATATGGCCATCCAAGTTTTCATTGTTTCCGTAGAACAAGTCCCACAGACTGTGTTAAGTATTGGAACTATATCGTTGTCTAGGTCTCTAGGAACTTGAAAAATGATGATGATGATGATGATAATGACGGTGATGATGATGATGATGATGAGGAGGAGGAGGAGGAGGAGGAATACATAGTAATACATAGGAAGAACATACACCAGAAGACCAGGAGGTCTATGGCGAGGGAGTCTGTCCGCATGTAGCGGTAGTAACCGCTACGTGTGGTTTGGCACCACGGCAACGTTGTTAGCCTGGATGAATTCCTGCAAGGAGGCAACAGTGCGAGAAAGTTCTATTATTTTATTCTGACCTGCTTCCATCTTCTCTTCTTGCTCCTGCAGTCTTGTCTCGAGATGCTGCCTGGTGAGAGAAAGCTATTATTTTATTCTGACCTGCTTCCATCTTCTCTTCCTGCTCCTGCAGTCTTGTCTCGAGATGCTGCCTGGAAAGACACAGTCGACAGACAACAGAACGCCCTGTAAAAAAGTGAGCTGAGAAGATACCGTTACAAGTACTGCACTTCTTAGGCGCCATCTTAGCTGAAATGAAAGAGATAAAAGCACAGTGAAGGGGATTAGGAAAGGGGGTGAGGTGTGTGAGAGGTAGTTTAGTAATGGAGGAAAAGTGAGAGAGAGGAGGAGTAGGAAGGGATGTGAGGTGAGTAAAGAGGGGGAAAGAGAAGCGGTGAGTGAGGTGTGTGAGATCAAGGAGGGTTAGGAAATAGGTGAGGTGAGTGAGAGGGGGTTTGGGAAAGGAGGTAAAGTGGGAGAGAGGAGGAGTAGGAAGGGATGTGAGGTGAGTGAGGTGTGTGAGATCAAGGAGGGTTAGGAAAGAGGCGAGGTGAGGTGGGTGAAGGGATGGGTAAATAGGCTGCGAGGTAAGGTGAGTGAGGGAGGCGGAGGGCTTAGAAATATGTGGAGGTGAGGGAGGAGTAGTAAGGGCTAATCCTCTAGGGGATTTGTAGTGAGGAGGAGCAGAAGGGAGGTGAGGTGAGCGAGGGGGGGGGGCTTAGGTGAGGTGAGGGAAAGGGGGGTAGGAAGGGTTAATCCTCTAGGAGATTTAAAAAGGGTGTAGTGAGGAGGAGCAGATTGAATCCTCAAGGAATTCAAAGGGTGAGTTGTAGACACACCCAAATCACGCGTGAAAACGCTCGGGAACACAACAACACACTCGAAACACACGAAACACTCAGAAACTCAAGCAAAAATACCGGAAGGACAACAGCACACTCAAAACACTCTGAAACCCACGTAGAACACTCGGAAACAGTCAAATCACACGCAAAAGCACTGGAAACATAACACACTTGAAACACTCTGAAACCGTCATGGCGCAGGCAATTTTTTATAGTGGCGCCAGCTATGCTTGACTCATGTCGCCCCCCCGGAGCCCATTCTTGATTCACTTGGACGGTTTCTTTTAGAGTCCGGGTTTATAGGTGGTCTTCTGGACAGCATGTGGGTAGTCTTAGGCCACTAGGCAGTGACTGAAAAATCCCAGTTGGTAGCGTGGGGATTCGAACCGACGTTGTCCATGGCGCGGTGAATTCGGGGCCCGCACGCTAACCACTCAGCCACCGCCTACCTAAATCACAATTGAGCTACATAGGCAATATAATCAGAATTAGACTATATAGGCTATATAGGAATGGTGACTGTCCCCTCTTGAGCAAGGGGGATGGGGTGTGTGGTGTGTGAGGTTCCAGCAGTACCCAAAAATCGACTATAACGAGCCTCTCTCTTGTCGGGAGGGTACTTGCCGACAATTGCGATTCCAACTCGTGATCAGGCCGTGGTGAATTACACACACACACACACACACACACACACACACACACACACACGCAAGCAACACACAGACAAACAAACAAGAAAACACATAAAAAAACAGGCAGCACAGATAAGATAAATACACATACAAACCGGCAACACTCACAAACACACACACACACACAAAAAAAGTGAACACCGACAACCAGCCCCTCCCTCCCTCCCTCCTACACACACCTATACATTTTATCCCCGCTTACCTGACAGTCAACCTGCCAAGGTGATGTGCAGTAGTGACCCCAATGGCGCAATCACAGTCCATCATCATTGCGACAGTGTTTTCATGCCGTCCAGTTACCGCAGAGACACACCCGTTATGAGGCTCCCAGTGCGTCATTCACCCACGGTGTGACCAAGTGCTGTACTCGTGATTGCCATTCAGTATCCTCCTGAAAAGGGTTGAGCTACTTGTCTACGGGTATGGCTGCAATATCACCCTACACACCCCACCCCTTTGCTCAAGATGAGACAGTAACTATTCCTGTCAAAAAGTAAAACCTCGGTCTTAACAAGGCGTGAAACGTAGCCTGCCGGGTGACAGACTAAGAACACCGTGTGTGTGTGTGTGTGTGTGTGTGTGTGTGTGTGTGTGTGTGTGTGTGTGTGTGTGTGAAGTTATTTTTACATCAATTGTCGCGATACAGTTACGTTAAAAAGTTAACATAATGCCGTAAAGTATCTCTAACACAATGATAATCAGTATAAAAGCAATTAGAGCAATCCCATTCCTCGAAAAAAGATGCCAGATTATCTGTAAAGCATAATGTGGTACAGAAAACTGGGTCTACTATAAAAAGAAAATGCTTTGCTGATCCCAGTGTAATTCAAAACAAAGTTATGAATATTGAGAACATTTTTCTTCAGTGATCTTTGACACAGATGCGGTATTATGATATATGAAATTATGGACCTTTGGTTGGACCGCTGTATAATCTACGACCTAGGGGAAAAAAATGTTCGTTGTTTTTTGGTCTACGAAAAACTTCTGTACTATCAATTTTAGGCACTTGATACACTAAAGCAATTAATAAATCACGAACACAGACTATACTTGTTCATATGTATTAATACTGCTTGGCATTCTTATTTGAGATTGTTCGTAACCAAACCAAAACAAACCTTCTTCTTCTTCTTTTGACCTGTAACGCTGTGTATCGGTCCTCATCTCAGTCCTCTCTTCTTATTCACACATTGCTTTTCAATAGTATTATGTTACGTATCTTTCCTCACTGTAATACGCTATTGTATTTTAATTTTCTGTTTGTTGCTGAAATCACATATTTTCATTATTTTTCTGTGCAGTTATTCAAGCATTTGTGCCCTTTTTTTCCCAGCTGCGTCAGGAACACTTGCCACGTTCTACTGACTAGATTCTTTTCGGTACTTGCCAGATTAAACATTAGTCTTCGTGGAATCTATTGGAAAAATGGTTCAAGCTATACATGTGGCAGGAGAATATAAAAAAAAAATGCGAGAATGGTGTAAGCTTAGTTGCGAGTATTTAGCTTGTAATAACTGAATGATAGAGTGTTTCTCACCAATTCACATGAAAAATGTTAGCATAAACACTTGGGATCAATGTCTTGCAGAATATAGGCACAGTGCATCATAATTTATCACGTGAGAGATTTTAGCGTGTGGGAGTCCTCATCGCTTCAGCAGGCCCTGACCCAGTTTTAGTTAAAGTAGCTAGCTTCCGCTGGCAATTTTGGGGGTATGGAAACGCGGCAATTGCTTAAAACTATATGAGTATTTTTTGTTGTTTTAGTTCAGTCACTGAAGCGCTTCGAGGGGAAACGTGTCAATATATCACTGGATCTGTCACAATGGCAAAGAGTGTCGATTTGCTACCACGCTTATTGCAGTTTTGTTTACTCGTTGTATTCTTTGCCTTTGATAGGTTTGTGGCAGTTGAAAGTGAGGAGCTTCGTCACAAAGGTTAACATGGACTCTTGTTTTTTGTCGGTCCATACAGGTTACTGCTTTTATATCGGAATAAGTTGGATAAATTTCGTTCCGGCAGTTAGAACTGTCCCCCGTGAGAGTGACCATGGGGGGCACAATATTGCTGTCAAGGGAGTCCTTATATAATATAGGAAAACTGGACGTGCACGAACTCCCTCATACTACCTGTTTTATTCATTAATGAAAAGCAAGTTAGGCATGGAATTGCTGCATAAAATTTGAATCTTTTATGAACGGATCATTGATGGCGCCAAGCACACCCGCCACGCCATGCCTCGCACACACGTTTTACTCATTATTTTTTCTACTGGATGTTATAGCTTTATACCATTTACAGCTCACCTAGTATTGCAGTTACTCGGGTAATTATTATTACACACACACACACACACACACACACACACACACACACACACACACACACACACACACACTACACCACTCCGTAGCTCAGTGGTTAAAAGCTTTGCGCTGCCAGGCTTAGCGACCCGGTCAGGCATGGCCTTCTAATATCTATTAGAAGGCCGTGGCTCAGGCCGGGATTTTTACCCTGACAAGATGTGGTTACTGTTCCCCCTTGAGCTAGAGGGTTGGAGGCCCCGGCAGTATCCAGAGATCGACTATAATGAGCTTTCTCTTGTTGGGAGGGTACGTGCTGGTGATAGCGAATCCAACTCGTGATCAGGCCGTGGTGAATCACGCACACACACACACACACACACACACACACACACACACACACACACACACACACACAACACTAATCATTTCACATTAATGCCCTCTTATCTAATCAGTCTAGATAAGGAATGTGAAAACTACCTGGTTTCAGGTTGTAAACAGGTGTTGATGGCGTGTGTCAAAAGAAAGAAAGATGATGTAGTTTAGGCAAAAGGAGAGGTTAGAGGGCATGGCTAGCAGCAAGGAAAGGTAGTGGAATTGACTCGTGGCAGGGTATGATAGGGTCAGATAGCTAGTAGACAAGGAAGACCCGCGTGTTGTACTGGTAAAGGAAATATATATGGTGGCACGGAAAGGCTAGATGGCAAGGTATGCTTTAGTTGTGGTTTAGTTGAGGAGGTGGAACAGACAGATAGGGCAAAGTAAGAAAATGCGAGGATGGGTGTTGGGAAAGTAATGGGAAAAACGGAGAAAAAGAGTAAAGAATAGTGCATTGAGGACTGGCTGGTGATGGCGTGGGGAAGCGGGGGAGGCACAGAGAAAGAGAGGGAAGACATAGCAATCGGTTCACCTGCTCTTGAAGATAATAATTGTTGACGGCCATTGTCTCGGTGACGGACGACGATCCTCCCCAACGCTGGCACCCTTCCCCTCTTATACCTCCTCCTCCGACCCTTAAAATACAGTCAAAGTCACATTATTCTCTTACCGTTGATGTGAAGGGGAGTGCAGTTCTCGCCCCTCGCCCTTCTCCTTGCTCTTTCCTTCTTCCTTCGCTAGTTTACCTTCGTCTTTCCGCTTATTGGTCTCCCTTGCCATGATACCTGCTTGACTTTCCACTTTGTTTCTGTTTACACACCTTATGTTCTCTCTATTCTTTCATCCTCTTCCACTAATCTCTTGTATCGTTTTTCTTCAATCATTTGTTCTTCCATATACTCGCCTATGATTTTCCCTTCCTTTTCTTCTTACACACCTTTCTATGTTCTCTCTTAATCTTTCATCCACTTTGTCTCTTTTTACACACCCTATGTTCTCTCTATTCTTTCATCCTCTTCCACTAATCTCTTGTATCGTTTTTCTTCAATCATTTGTTCTTCCATATATTCGCCTATGATTTTCCCTTCCTTTTCTTCTTACACACCTTTCTATGTTCTCTATTCTTTCATCCTTTTCCACTAACTCTTTTATCACAATTTTCAATATTTGTTCACCCATATACTCACTCACCCATGATTTCCCCTCCCTTTTCCTGTTTCGTTTTATACTCTTTTCCGTATTTCTTTCTTTACCTTTCTTTACTTAACGTAGCTGCGAAAGGCTAGAGGAGGAGAGTGAGGGTAGAAGGGGCGGGAAAAGGTAAATCGTCCCTCCGTCAATTCTGTGTCGGAAATTGAAAGTTGACGTGAGGAGGAAGCCATTCTGAGCGCCGTGCCTTTCCTTAGTTATTCTCTGCCTCTTTCTGCTCCTCTGCCTCTTCCATCTTTTCATCCGTTATCAGATTATTCGCCAACTCATCAGTTTTTAATCATAGAATTATTCCCCCTTTTCATCTTTTTTCCCCCTTGTTATTTCTTCTTTTCTATTTCCATATAGCACTCACACACACACACACACACACACACACACACACACACACACACACACACACACACACACACACACTTATTTTCCGAGACCTCTTCCCTGATCTTCCTCTGCAACATCGTAATCAGTCCGCCTCTGAGTCACCTAGTCTGTCTGAGCCTAGCGCCAGACTGCCAATGAATACTTGCGCAGGCAGGGTAACTGAATTAGCGAGGGTGGACGAGGCCCCCCCCCTTGATGCACAGTCGGCAGGAGTCTTAGAAGCGAAGCATAATTTTCACTCACAGTTCTCCGTCTTCCGTGTTACGTGCTCTAACGAAGGCCGCCGTGCGATTGATTTTGGCTGATAATCACTGTGTGTATTTCTGTTTCGTCCTCTAAATATCTTACACGTTGTTGGAATTCCTAAGAGAACATGGAGGAAATTGATGGCTTTGAGAGGGAAAGGAAACTTGAAAATGAAACTACACACACACACACACACACACACACAGAGAGAGAGAGAGAGAGAGAGAGAGAGAGAGAGAGAGAGAGAGAGAGAGAGAGAGAGAGAGAGAGAGAGAGAGAGAGAGAGAGAGAGAGAGAGAGAGAGAGAGAGAGAGAGAGAGAGAGAGAGAGAGAGAGAGAGAGTGAGTCTTGAGAGTTACGTAATATTTTCTTTATTCTTGTATACAAAGAGAACTCGTGAATTCTGTATGTAAATGTTGGAGGAAGAGGCGTTCTCCTACACGGACTTGGGAGGGAAGAGGAAAGACAAAGAAATAAATGCAAATGTTTTAAGAAGGATGCAAAGGAAAACCACGCGCTCCGTCTGTCTGTCTGTCTGTCTGTCTCTGTCTTCTTTCCTCTGGTTATTTTCTACCTTCCGCCTTTCCCCTTTGTTTCTCCTCTCCCGTCGTCGCTGTTGCTCGAGGTAAAAAAAGAAAAAAGAAACTACACTTATTTTCTTAGACTCTTAATTTTGATAACTCCGGGACCACATCGTCAAAGCTTCTTCATTTTCTTTCCCACGTTCGTTTGACTTTTTCTTATTTCCCGCCTCCTGCCCTCTCTGTTCTTCTCCCACTTCCTGCATCATTTATTTTCTTTCAATCTTCTTTATTGTCTTACTTTTCTTTTCTCGTCTTTTTTCCTTCCTCGTCTTGCTCCAGAGTGGCAATTTTCAATTTCAAGTTCCTTTTCTTATTTTCCCGAGTCATCCGTTGTCTTGTTCCCAGTCAAGTTTCCACCGCCACACAAAGCCGCCTTGCGTGACCCAGCTGCTTTTCTATTTCCTCTCCCTCCTGTGGTTTTGTGACGTGCTGCCGAGTCAGGAAGATAGAACGAAATTAGGAATACTGCAAATGTAAGGCAGTAAACACATGGGGGCAGGGCGTGGTGATGTTAATTAAATTGATAATCTCGTGGTCGCTTCCCATGGTATGCCACGGTCGAGGCGGGGCCACGGCGGCATCTCTTGACTGTATACAATATCAAGGCGGTCAAGTGTCTTGATGTTCCTCGAGCGATCGTCCTTTACTATCCCATTAAAATTCAATGAAAATTATATAATAGGGCGTGCTTTGTTCAGAGCCGCTGCTTATATACTGAAATGAAAAGTTAGTAAAACGTGACGTGTTCTCTCTTCCTTCTTCTCTCAATAACAAGATGTTTACATTCCTAGGTAATACATGTCACTTCTTGCCATAAGTCTTCCCGTCTGGCCTTTTTAAGTTTCTGCAGGCCTTTCCTACTCTTGCATGGTTGCTGTGTGTGGTTACAGGTGGATGAAGGTGATGCGGCGACACTTAGTCAGAATGTGACATGGTGTCTAGAAAAGGTGTCTGTGTCTGTCTGTCTGTCTGTCTGTCTGTCTTTTTTTTTTTTTTTTTTTTAATCAAGGGTATAGTACAACGAGGAAGTGGGTTAGTGGTGAAGGTGCAGGTGGGGAATAGGAAAGACAGTAGGAATGTACAGTTGTATGGTGTAGGTTCGTTAGTTGTTCTCTCTCTCTCTCTCTCTCTCTCTCTCTCTCTCTCTCTCTCTCTCTCATCATCATCATCATCCACAAATCCCTTTTCTGACATTCTTGGCACGCTTCTGAGTCACGTAGTCTGTCTGAGCTCATCGCCAGACTGATAATAATATCGACATGCACCGGATCGGGATAATGAATCAATGAGGAAGAACAAGGCCACACTGATCAAAGAGGTTCCCTTGGTCATGGTCCATCGTTATCAGTGTTCTCTTCAGACTCCAGACCTATCATCGTTTACTCCTCCACAAGCGCTCATGTTGACCTAACGCAAATATGATCTAGATATTAGACCTGGGTTGGCAGAAGGATAGAGGGAATTGGAACGAAGAGAGAGAGAGAGAGAGAGAGAGAGAGAGAGAGAGAGAGAGAGAGAGAGAGAGAGAGAGAGAGAGAGAGAGAGAGAGAGAGAGAGAGAGAGAGAGAGAGAGAGATAGAGAGAGAGAGAGAGAGAGAGAGAGAGAGAGAGAGAGAGAGAGAGATAGAGAAAGAGCGAGATAGAGAGAGAGAGAGAGAGAGAGAGAGAGAGAGAGAGAGAGAGAGAGAGAGAGAGAGAGAGAGAGAGAGAGAGAGAGAGAGAGAGAGAGAGAGAGAGAGAGAGAGAGAGAGAGAGAGAGAGAGAGAGAGAGAGAGAGAGAGAGAGAGAGAGAGAGAGAGAGAGAGAGAGAGAGAGAGAGAGAGAGAGAGAGAGAGAGAGAGAGAGAGAGAGAGAGAGAGAGAGAGAGAGAGAGAGAGAGAGAGAGAGAGAGAGAGAGAGAGAGAGAGAGAGAGAGAGAGAGAGAGAGAGAGAGAGAGAGAGAGAGAGAGAGAGAGAGAGAGAGAGAGAGAGAGAGATGAGAGAAAAAAAAAGAAAGTATATAGATGGGAAGGAGATAAAAGGGGAAATGTATATAAAAAAGAGGAATGTACAAGAGATTCTAGGAAAGAGGAAAAAGCGGACAGGTGTGTTTTAGAGAGACAAAGCGAGAATAAACGTATTGTATGCTGTTCATGGCAGACTGTTAAATAAATTCCAGTAGTGTGTGTGTGTGTGTGTGTGTGTGTGTGTGTGTGTGTGTGTGTGTGTGTGTGTGTGTGTGTGTGTGTGTGTAGAGAGAGAGAGAGAGAGAGAGAGAGAGAGAGAGAGAGAGAGAGAGAGAGAGAGAGAGAGAGAGAGAGAGAGAGAGAGAGAGAGAGAGAGAGAGAGAGAGAGAGAGAGAGAGAGATAGAGAGAGAGAGAGAGAGAGAGAGAGAGAGAGAGAGAGAGAGAGAGAGAGAGAGAGAGAGAGAGAGAGAGAGAGAGAGAGAGAGAGAGAGAGAGAGAGAGAGAGAGAGAGAGAGAGAGAGAGAGAGAGAGAGAGAGAATAACGCCTATGCACATGGAGACCGGCCCAACATACTAGACCTCTTCCTCACCTCTAACCCTTCTGCTTACTCTGTTAAATTGTTCTCTCCGTTGGGCTCCTCCGATCACAACCTTATTTCTGTATTCTGTCCTATCGCTCCTGTACACCCTCTGGACCCACCGAAGAGGCGATGCTTCTGGCATTTTGCTTCAGCTCGGTGGGACGACCTGAGGATGTACTTTTCCGATTTCCCGTGGAATGATTACTGCTTCCAGGATAGAGACCCCTCTGTGTGTGCCCAGCGCATCATAGAGGTGATTGTCTCAGGAATGGAGGCATACATTCCACGTACTTCCTCTGCTCCCCATGCTAAAAAGCCTTGGTTTAATCACGCTTGTTCTCGTGCTGTCAAAGATAGAGAGGCAGCTCACAAAAGGTACCAGAGCCTTCGACCTCCCGCTAACCATGACCTTTACATTTCCGCCCGGAATCGTGCCAAATCTATTCTTCGACTTACCAAAAACTCCTTTATCCATAGCAAATGTCAACACCTTGCTTTCTCTAATTCTTCCAGAGACTTCTGGCACTTAGCCAAAAATATCTCCTCCAATTTAACTTCTTCCTCTTTCCCGCCTCTTCTTAACCCAGACGGCAGCACTGTCGTCTCTTCTATCTCTAAGGCTGAACTCTTCGCTCAAACTTTCTGTAACAACTCCACTCTGGACGATTCTGGGCATATTCTTCTTACTCATCCCCCCTCCGACTCCTTTATGCCTGTTATTAAGATTCGTCCTAATGATGTCTTCTATGCCCTTTCTGGCCTCAACTCTCAGAAGGCTTATGGACCTGATGGAGTGCCCCTCCTATTGTCCTTAAAAACTATGCTTCCGTGCTGACACCCTGCCTGGTCAAACTCTTTCGCCTCTGCCTATCAACATCTACCTTTCCTTCCTGCTGGAAGTACGCCTTCGTACAGCCTGTGCCTAAGAAGGGTGACTGTTCCAATCCCTCAAACTACCGCCCTATAACTTTACTTTCCTGTCTATCTAAAGCTTTTGAATCAATCCTTAACCAAAAGATTCAAAAGCACCTTTCCACTTCTAACCTTCTATCTGATCGCCAGTATGGGTTCCGCAAGGGGCGTTCTACTGGCGATTTTCTTGCTCTCTTAACTGATTCTTGGTCATCCTCTCTTAGCCGTTTCGGTGAAACTTTCTCAGTTGCACTAGACATATCGAAAGCCTTCGATAGAGTCTGGGACAAGTCTTTGCTTTCTAAACTGCCCTCTTTCGGATTCTATCCTTCTCTCTGTTCCTTTATCTCCAGTTTCTTTTCCGGCCGTTCTATCTCTGCTGTGGTAGACGGTCACTGTTCTTCTCATAAACCTATTAACAGTGGTGTTCCACAGGGCTCTGTCCTATCACCCACTCTCTTCCTGTTATTCATCAATGATTTTCTTTCCATTATAAACTGTCCTATCCACTCATACGCTGATGACTCCACTCTGCATTATTCAACTTCTTTCAACAGAAGACCCTCTCAACAGGAATTACATGACTCCAGGCTGGAGGCTGCAGAACGCTTAGCCTCTGACTTTACTATCATTTCCGATTGGGGTAAAAGGAACCGTGTGTCCTTCAATGCCTCAAAACCCCAATTTCTCTACCTATCAACTCGACACAATCTTCCAAACACCTATCCCCTATTCTTCGACAACACTCAGCTGTCACCATCTTCAACACTAAACATCCTCGGTCTATCCTTAATTAAAAATCTTAACTGGAAACTTCACATCTTTTCTCTCACTAAATCAGCTTCCTCGAGGTTGGGCGTTCTGTATCGTCTCCGCCAGTTCTTCTCCCCCGCACAGTTGCTATCCATATACAGGGGCATTGTCCGCCCTCGTATGGAGTATGCATCTCACATGTGGGGGGCTCCACTCACACAGCTCTCTTGGACAGAGTGGAGTCTAGAGCTCTTCGTCTCATCAGCTCTCCTCCTCTTACTGATAGTCTTCTACCTCTTAATTTCCACCGCCATGTTGCCTCTCTTTCTATCTTCTATCGATATTTTCATGCTGACTGCTCTTCTGAACTTGCTAACTGCATGCCTCCCCCCCTCCCGCGGCCCCGCTGCACGCGACTTTCTACTCATGCTCATCACTGTACTGTCCAAACCCCTTATGCAAGAGTTAACCAGCATATTCACTCTTTCATCCCTCACGCTGGTAAACTCTGGAACAATCTTCCTTCTTCTGTATTTCCTCCTGCCTACGACTTGAATTCTTTCAAGAGAAGGGTATCTGGACACCTCTCCTCCCGAAATTGACCTCTCTTTCGGCCACCTCTTTAGATTCTTTTTGTGAGCAGCGAGTAGCGGGCTTTTTTTTTATTATTGTTTACTTTTTTTGTGCCCTTGAGCTGTCTCCTTTGTTGTAAAAAAAAAAAAAAAACTTAAATACACCAGACTTCAATTATATCTGCTTAGCCAATAAAACATTCTAAATGAAATTGAAAGTACTAGTGTTGGCTGCCATCTCCTCAAATAATCACACAAAAAACAGTGAATAGAAAGGCAAAGAACACAGACAATTCTCTCTCTCTCTCTCTCTCTCTCTCTCTCTCTCTCTCTCTCGCTCACTCGCTCTTCCCTTCCCATTCACGAGTTAACTCCTCTAATCCCCCACGACTACTCACACATCTGTGCACACACACACACACACGGACACGGACACACACGCACCTACATCCTCACACACACACACACACACACACACACACACACACACACACACACACACACACAGTAGCTCAATGCACCACCCTCTGCATCGGCTCTCCTAATACCCACGGCGCCTCCCTCCTCCCGCTTCGCAAGGCACAGCAGCAGACTGATCCCTTTTAGTGCGCCGTGCACGAACAGATACTAACACGGTGCAGGGCGTCCCATAATCTCAATATAAAGCAATCTGAATATCTAGTTTTGTTCAGTTGCAAGAAGGCACTGTGACGTTTTATTACCACGGTCATTTTCATATTTTTGGTCATCATTGTTTATTCTGCAAAAAGAATGTTATTATCATTGTTCTTGTTGTTATTGTTGTTGTTCTTGTTGTGATTGCTATTACGCCTGCACCTACACCCACACATCTTCTCCCTCCCTCCCCATAAGCAAATACACACACACACACACACACACACACACACACACACACACACACACACACACACACACACACACACACACACACACACACACACACACACACACACACACACACACACACACACACACACACACACACACACCGTTGAGTGGCCAAAAAGAGCCTCGGTTGTACCGATTTGCCTTTCATTAGAGGTCGCTTGGACATATTTCCTAAACTAATTAGTGGCCACCCACTAGCTTGGTTATAATGAATCTGAGCCAATTTCAATAGTATCCCAACCATAATATGCTTCACTGCTTTTATACGTCTTTTTGTTAAAAAATTTTTTTATCTGTACATACCAACCTCGTTCACATTCTTTTTTTCTTATGTAAAAGGCGTCTCTGTGGCGCGATGGTTAGCACAGATGGCCTCGTGGTAGGAAGCAATATTTTGCTAATTATGGGAAGTAGTACAGAAGCGGACTTTTTTTTTTTTAATTTATATAGCAAGGAAAACAAAACGATAAAGAAGAAGTCCACCCGGGGAATTCCCGGCCAATAATAGTCATTGAGGATATTTCGCGTGGAATATTGGCGGAAAACTGAAAGCACACGGAAGGCTTTTATTCATTACGATTGTTTATTTAGTAAAAATGAACGAAAGCAGATTTATCTCATTGCAGTCAAATAAACAGTCATTTTGCTTCCCTTTCCTCGCTCGCCTCAGATTAAAGTACCTCGAAAGCCTCACTGCTGTTGCTAATGGTGCTGGCCCTGGTGCTGATACTGAATCCTTCTTAAGTACGTCGAAAAAGTTACTTCGATATCAGAAATAGAGACAGCCATTGGAAGGTGAGTTTTCAACTTTGAGTTCCACTGTTTTACGGCTATAACAACAATTAAAAGCGTTACGAACTGGAACATGAAAGGGTGGATACAAGGAAATGGAATGTGAAAAGTTGGAAAAGGTTTTGGAGCGCGCAAGCTGATCAGGAAATATCGTTGTAATCGTCTCTAATGGCATGAAAGGATTCCACCAACGCGAGCCAGGCATCGGTGGGGTGGGAGTGTGGCTGCTACTTGCTATTTATCAGTTCATTATGGTGAGTATATTGTCTTTGCGTTAGTTGTGTTGAGTGTTCAGCTGTTTATGTCGTGAGACTAAATGGCTGGGCAGAGGAACAGTTACTTCCTATTGGGCGGTCAGGGTTCGATCCCCCACCGAGAGTTTTAGCTATGAAAGAGAGCCGTCCATTATCCCTGCCGGACCTTTGTTGTTAGATGAGTTGGAAAAATGTGAGGCTGCGTTTACTGCCTGATGTTCTCCGTCACATAATAAACTCCAACCATTACATGAGAGAGAGAGAGAGAGAGAGAGAGAGAGAGAGAGAGAGAGAGAGAGAGAGAGAGAGAGAGAGAGAGAGAGAGAGAGAGAGAGAGAGAGAGAGAGAGAGAGAG
Source organism: Eriocheir sinensis (assembly GCF_024679095.1). Taxonomy (NCBI): domain Eukaryota; kingdom Metazoa; phylum Arthropoda; class Malacostraca; order Decapoda; family Varunidae; genus Eriocheir; species Eriocheir sinensis. Next base: position 14,336,202 of record NC_066547.1, read on the forward strand.
AGAGAGAGAGAGAGAGAGGTAGAGAGAGAGAGAGAGAGAGAGAGAGAGAGAGAGAGAGAGAGAGAGAGAGAGAGAGAGAGAGAGAGAGAGAGAGAGAGAGAGAGAGAGAGAGAGAGAGAGAGAGAGAGAGAGAGAGAGAGAGAGAGAGAGAGAGAGAGAGAGATTTTCAGGTAACACAGACCCTATGATCAAGCCTTTATAGGTGGTTTGTCTTTAAGTCGAAATGAAACCACTGTACGTTAAATCAAATGGCCACCACTTGAGCGAATATTAAGGTGGAGCGAGTGGCATTCATTTTTTTTATAATTTCTTTACAACAATCTTTATAACAATCGTGTTGCACTGAACCATTGAAGGTGGGAGTCTATCCTTTCTCGTTCTGTAGCATTGGCGATGAAAAATTTGGTGCAGTCTGAATTTATTTGCTTACATTAAGAATTATTACCATTATTTCTCGTTCGAGACGTGCCGTCGATTATACATAATTTGGATTTGACGACATTTTTAATTCTTCGATTAGTTTTCCTAGGAAGTGACGTTTCTCAAGAGATATCATGTTAATGAGATGATTAGTTTTCCTCGCAAGGATTATTGCACAAGGAAGAGATCATATCGTTGACTAACGTTGAACACCTTTTAGATTAGCAGTGTCCTTAGCATGGTGGGAGACCAAAATTATGCTGCATATTCTAAGCAATGTATGGCAAAACTGTTGTATAGTGGTAGCATAACGTCTTCTCCTGAATGAGAAATGATGTAAAGAGGGAAATACATTGCCTTACATGTGTCACCCAAAAGGACTGAGGCAAAAAAAAGCCACTTGATATCTCATTCAAATAATTAGAAAAAAAAAAAATCGCTGAAAATAAACCAGAGAAGAAA
>NC_066547.1:14342083-14344583 GCF_024679095.1 Eriocheir sinensis
GAATAAGATAAAGGAGGAGGAAGAAGAGAAAGAGAAGGAGGAGGAGAGGAGGAAGACGGCCCCTCGTCAACAAAGGCGTGTCGGCGTTGAGAGGAGGGGAGTAAGAGGGCTCGCAGACTCACGCTTGTTAACTTTTTTGGAGCGTAAACTCTCCTTCCTCACAGACACTGAACGTTGCTGTCTGGCAGTCATCAAGTATTTCCTTCCTCGGTAAAAGCTAAACATTTTAACGGTGTACCCCCAACGGCTGAACTGGCTTGAGAGGAAGGAGAGGAAGAGAAAGGACTGAGAGGGTGGGGGTATGGGAGGGAGGGTGCCTAAGTGAGGAGGAAGGAGATGGGATAGGGCGCGCGAATTGTTGAGGGAAGTAAGATGCAGGAGGCTGAGTGAGGTGAAGGGGATGCGATGAATGATGGTGAAGGGAGATAAAGTAAAGGAGGATAAATGGAAAACCAGCGCGGGTGAGTAAGGGATAGATGACGTGTGTAGGGGTAAAGTAAGGGGGGAGAGAGAGAGAGAGAGAGAGAGGCAGACAGACAAAGAGACAGACTAGGCTATTCAGTGGAGAAAGAAATTCGTACCATACTGAAAGGTTGCATTTCACACACACACACACACACACACACACACACACACACACGCACACGCACGCACGCACACGGCTGACATTATGCAGAAAAAAAAATTCTGTCGGTCTTTTTTTCTCCCATTAGCATTCTTGCGTTCCTGCAGGAGTGAGGCAGAATACGAATTAGCGGCGAGGCAGAGGCATTAAAGCGCCTTAGGTCGTTGGCGGCAAGTGTGGGAGTGACGCTGATGGGCTGGTGTTGTTTCCCGTACAGGCACTGACGCGGACGTGAGACCTATTAGGTGATTGGCAAAGTTGTTTCCTTAGAGTGTGGAAGAAATAGTACTCTCTCTCTCTCTCTCTCTCTCTCTCTCTCTCTCTCTCTCTCTCTCTCTCTCTCTCTCTCTCTCTCTCCCTTACATTCTACCATTTTGTATGTGGCTGGCATGAAGAGATTTTCGTTTACGGTAAAAGCAAGTCGAGTAGTAGGAGTTAAAGGGGACCAGCTTTGTCCGGTGAAGGGGAGAACAGTCTTGCATATGGATGGGGCATATGTAACAGAAGAGGACACTGTTTCACCTTTAAATGTCAATCGGTGCCTCTTGAACCAGACTGATTGCAGTGCTTAGTCAAAACATGCTGGGCGGTGCTCCGGTAGGACTTTATCTTGTCTTTAGGTGACGCTCAGCACCCACGTCACCACACAAGGCAACACTGCTTGAATTTAGCGTGTTTTTTTTTTTCTTTATCTCTAAGCTTGTCCTGCATGTGAACGGCCCTGGTAACGTCACGGCCCTAGAACTGCTCTTAGTGATATATCTTCCACTCCTTTTACTTTGTTACACCTTCCTAAAATGAACAACGGGGAAATATAAGGAAAATTAAAATGTAATATACGTCCACTCAGCTTAGCGACCTTCTCTCCCTCGATAGTTAAACATTCGGACAGTGTTCATTTACATGCTAATTGCCGGATCGTGTAACTGCGCGGTGCACCACCAACGTTGTCCAAATAAGCTGCTTTTTGCATTAATTTCATGTGCATCTAAACCTGAGCCGGGTAATTAATATTGATTGGGAAATAAACATGACTCGCATGTTCAATAGGGTGAGGAGATTAATGGGAGGAGAGTGTAAGGGAGGGAGACTAAAGAGTGAATTGATACTGCGTTAACGAGAGAGAGAGAGAGAGAGAGAGAGAGAGAGAGAGAGAGAGAGAGAGAGAGAGAGAGAGAGAGAGAGAGAGAGAGAGAGAGAGAGAGAGAGAGAGAGAGAGAGAGAGAGAGAGAGAGAGAGAGAGAGAGAGAGAGAGAGAGAGAGAGAGAGAGAGAGAGAGAGAGAGAGAGAGAGAGAGAGAGAGAGAGAGAGAGAGAGAGAGAGAGAGAGAGATTAGAATATAACGTATGTTTTAAGTCATTACTTGATCACCTCTATTGTTTTTTATTATTAAATGTTTGCTTTTAAACGAGTTTAGGAAGTATATAAACAATCTTAATTTTTTCCTTATTGCCAACGTTTATTTTCGTCTAAGTGCAATTTTCGTTATTTTTTCTTTCTCTGCACCAAATGTTTTAACAGCAAACCTCTTTTGATAATTAAGAAGACACAAGTGCCGTGCATTTTCAACTCCGACCAGTTATTACCTCTGAAAAATGCTCACATTAGAGTGTTTAGCAAGTCGTTTGCGTGCCGGTTATGTCGAATTAGGAACGTGACTGAGGAGGAGGAACGTGAAAAAAAACACATAGAAACATGGGAAGACGGGCAACAGCAAGCCTATTGCTAATGACGGGGTTACTCACGCTGGTGCATTAATCTGCTCGTCAGCCACTTCTGTGCTCGCCAAGCAAATCAAAGCACTTCGATACGTACATTCAGTTTTACTCCTGGCACAACAAAGTCAGGATTTTAAAGAAACTGATGGCTTCTGCA